>NC_044310.1:156157201-156460058 GCF_007474595.2 Lynx canadensis | reverse complement strand
TAATTGCATCAATGCTACTAGCCAACTTCTTTTTATGTGATTTTATTCTGGCTTCTTAAAGTGGATATCTAAAAATATGCCCTTTCCTAAAAGTGTATCTTACACACTGATTTTAAATATTTAACTTTGTTGGTTATTTTTGTTCCCATTTTTCTCAAGGTGGTGGAATCATTATACTATCTTTCTTACATGCAGAAAGCATAGCAGAGCTTCAAATAACTTTCTTCTTACATATCTTTTGGGTTGTGCATGCATCTTGAAAATCCAATCTGTGTCCTTTCCAACTCATACCTTGCATTATCTTTCCAATACAGATCTCTTGGATCTTCCAGTATCTGATGGATAATCCAAAACTTTACCCAGCATCAAGCCTCCTAGGCTCTGCTTTTCCTAACATACCATTTGCAGGAGATGCAAATCTGTCTCTAGTTTACTTCCAATAAACTTTTCTGTCTCTCTTGTCAAATATGACATTTACCATTTTCGTTTTTATGGTCTGATAGCATTGGCAATTTTGAGTTTCCTTACCTTGTTTGTACTGTTTTTCCAGTTGAGCTTATTTTTATTTATTTGGTTAAGTTTTCCTTTGGCCTCACTCACTTCTTTTAACTGCTTGGGTTCCAGACTCTCCTGATGAGGGTGCTATGTTATTCCTTTCTCCTGTATTTGAATTTCTTCTATAGTCTGCCTTATTATTTTCATTTTCTTTGATATCTTTATCAATGCTCTTGCCTTTTCTTCTCCCCCTGTCCAGTGATTCAAATGGAGAGGTGTCATTATGCTTTAGTAACTTCTAATGCATTCACATAATTTTAAATTCTATTACTTATAATCTTGATGTTGAACATGTTTTAATTCATATTTCTTGAATTGTCAAAAACACACAAAAAACATAAAGATCTTTGACACTTGTCTATATAGGCTAAGGAATTCAGCAAATTTTAATTTCCCCTCATCTTTTCTTAAAAATTTTCTTAAAAATACATTCTAGTGTTACATTATCTGAACTTTCATTCTGATTATTTTCAAGTCACTAGTAATTTAGTACTGTGTCTTGATTTTTAAAATATGTAGTTATGTAGACATATTAAAACAATTATCTTATTTAATCCTTTGTTTAAACACTTTCCATGTTAGCTGTCCAGATTTTTCCAATCCTGAGTTCAATATTTTTATTCATCTCTAGATCAACTCAAGTAAACCTTTAATTTTATTGGAGAAGTCCAGTCAAAATATCTAGACATCTCTTGTTGTTGACTTCTTGTAAGAAAGATGACTTAAATATGAATGGATTTTTGAGGATAAAATTTTTTACTTTGAAAACTCTGCTAAGTGGAAAGAGTACAGATGTTCATCAATGTGGGATTAGTTAACTCTATAGTGGTCATCAATATAACAAAATATTATGACATTTTTAAAAAAAGAAATAAACAAAAAGTTCTCCATACAGAATATGAAAAGATCTCTAAGATTCATCCATCCACAGATGAATGGATAAACAAAATGTGGTATATACATATAATAGAATATTATTCAGCCTTAAAGGAAGGAAATTCTGACATATACTACAGCATGGATGAACCTTGAGGACGGTATGCTAAATGAAATAAGCCAGTCACAAAGAAACAATACTATGTGATTCTATTTATATGAGGTATCTAGAATAGTCAAATTCATAGAAACAGAAAGTAGAATGGTAGTTGCCTGGAACTAGAGGAAGGGGAAAGGAGGGGTTTGTTGTTCAATGGGTACAGAGTTTTAATTTTGCAAGATGAAAATTTCTGGAGATTGGTGGCACAATATTGCAAATGTATGTAACACTACTAAACTGTATACTTAGAAATTGACTAAGATAGGGGCGCCTGGGTGGCGCAGTCGGTTAAGCGTCCGACTTCAGCCAGGTCACGATCTCGCGGTCCGTGGGTTCGAGCCCCGCGTCGGGCTCTGGGCTGATGGCTCAGAGCCTGGAGCCTGTTTCCGATTCTGTGTCTCCCTCTCTCTCTCCCCCTCCCCCGTTCATGCTCTGTCTCTCTCTATCCCAAATATAAATAAAAAAAAAAAAAAAAAAAAAAACGTTAAAAAAAAAAAAAGAAATTGACTAAGATAGTAAATGTTATATATATTTTTTTACCACAGGAAAAAATATGGTACAGAATATGAAAACTTTGAGGTTAAAAAATGAGTTAAAAATTTAGATGTATTTGTAATTGCTTGAATATGCACAAACAATATATAGTATACACAGGGATATGTCAATAGTAGTTGTAAGCGGGTAGGTTTGGAACAGACAGATGTGGCAAGCAGCATTAGGAAGGATATTTTCACTACATATTTTAAAAAATATTCTATTCTTCAACCATGAGAATGTATCACTGATTCATTAAAAACAAAACAAACCAAAACAGTAAGTAGATGATGTTGGCATTTATGGCCCCAAACCAATCTCCCACTTCCTAGTAGGGGAGCCTGTGTATCTAATGGGGAAAGAAGGCCCCTCTTGGAGGCCCCATTCTCAGTGTTCAAAATGTTTCTTTTACTGATAAAACTTGTTTCCTGGCTGTGGTGGGCAGAGTAACAGCTCTCCCAAAGATGTCCTCATCCGAATATCTGGAACCTGTGAATATGTTACTTTACATGGCAAGGGGGAAATTAAGGTTACTAATCAGTTGATTTTCAGATAGGGAGGCCATTCTGGATTATCTGGTGGGCTCAATATCATCACAAGGGCTCCTAAAAGGGGAGTTAGGAGAGAAAGTCAGAGTGACGTGATGTGAAAAAGACTCTATGTACTTTTGCTGGGTTTGAAGAAGGAGGAAGGAGGCAATAATCCAAGGATGCAGGGGGCCTCTAGAAGCTGGAACAGGCAAGGAGACAAATTCTTCTTTAGAATTTGCAGAAGAAATGCAGACTTTCCAACACCTTGATTTTAGCCCAATAAGACCTGGGTAGAACTTTTGACCTAAGGAAGTATGAAGTAATCAATTTGTATTGTTTTACCTGCTAAGTTTGTGGTCATTTGTTACAGCACTAGTAGGATATCATGATTATGGAGCGGGCTGAGGAAGTGCTTGGGAACAAAATAATCAAACTCGAATAGTGTCTTTAAAAATCTAAGTGTTTCTGGGGCACCTGGGTGCCTCAGTAGGTTGGGCATCTGACTTTGGCTCAGGTCATGATCTCATGGTTTGTGAGTTCAAGCCCCGTGTCAGGCTCTGTGCTGACAGCTCAGAGCCTGGAGCCTGCTTCAGATTCTGTGCCTCCTTTCTCTGTTCCTCCCCCGCCCATGCTCTCTCTCTCTCTCTCTCTCTCTCTTGAAATAAATAAAGATTAAAAAAATTTAAGAAAATCTAAGTGTTTCCTCATTTTCTGAATTAAATTTGGGTAAAGATGAAAAAGAAAAAAGTAAATCTTCATGGATATAGGCACGTCACCATCTAGTCTTTAATATTGGAGAGGATTAAAATCGGTGATTCTTACTTTGAAAGAAATCACTCTTACTTTGAAAGAATTTGAAAGTAACATATTTTTCTATTTTCCTAATTGTGGGACTCCTTTTTTCCTTCAACCATGAAATTAAAAAAAAAAAAACAAACCTATCCTTACTCATCAGAAAATAGAAAATACAAAGGAACAAAAGCCACTCTTGAAATTAAATACAAATGAAGACATGCCTATGTAGGGACCACCCCCCCACCCGCTGCAAATTTAGCTATTTTGGAGTTCTTCCTTGGTGTCTAGCACAAAGCTTTAAATCCAAAAACCACCATATCAAGTAGGAATAATTTGTATCCCCATTTTACAGGTGATAATCCCAAGATTAAAATAGTTGAATATTTTTTTTTCAAGTGAATCACTTTAAGTCTATGCCTGTTGACTCAAGAGCCCCCATTCTTAACCACCAAGGTTCCCTGTTCTCATGTCCTGCTTCAGTTCCTCCTGGCTCTTCTTCAGGAGCACTGTCCTTCATCTGTTGCTTCTGTATTGCCTGGCTGCTCCCTATGAAAGATTTCTTATCCATAGACTTCATGTTATCTTCTTCCCTCACATTTTGTCTTTCAAATCATTGATCCCTATTTTTCTGATATCACCTCTGCTCTTTACTACTTTCATTGTAGATTTTAATATGCTACTATACTTTTAGTGTCCTGGTGTGTGTGTGTGTGTGTGTGTGTGTGTGTGTGTGTGTGTGTGTTTTATATGTTTTAAGGCTGATCATTGCAAATAATTCTATATTTGAACTTATTTTCTCTATCATCTCTTGATTCATAGAAACACATAGGAAAACAAAAAGTACAGGCACACCTTGGTCATATTGCAGATTAGTTCCAGACCACCCCAATAAAGTAAATATTGCAGTAAAGCAAGTCAAATACAATTTTTGGCCTCCCAGTGCATATAAAAGTTATGTTTACACTTTACTGTAAGCTATCTTCCTTTCATGATTTCTCTGTAGCAGATGATGCTGTTTGATAGTATTTTACCCACTGTAGAACTTCTTTAAAAATTAGAGTCAGTGCTCTCAAATGCTGACCCTGCTTTATCAACTAAGTTTATGTAATATTCTAAGTCCTTTGTTGTAATTTCAACAATCTTCACAGCATCTTCACCAGGAATAGTTTCCATGTCAAGAAATCACTTTCTTTGCTCCTTCCTTTGAAGCAACTCCTCATCTGTTCAAGTTTTATCATGAGATTGTAGCAATTCAGTCCATCCTCAGATTCTACTTTTTAGTTCTAGTTCTTTTGCTATTTCCACCACATCTGCAGCTACTTCCTCCACTGAAGGCTTGAACCCCTCAAAGTTATCCATAGGGGTTGGAATCAACTTCTTCCAACTTTTTATCAATGTTGATATTTTGACCGCTTCTTGTGAATCATTCATCTTCTTAATGGTGAAGTTTTCCAGAGGTTTTCAATTTACTTTGCCCAGATCCATCAGAGGAATCACCAGATAATCCAGCTATATACGGCAGCTATAGCCTTACAAAATCTATTTCTTAAATAATAAAACTTGAATGTTGAGCTAATTACTTGATCCTTGGGCTGCAGAATGGATATTGTGTTAACAGGCATAAAAACCACATTAATCTCATTATCTCCATCAGAGTTCTTGGGTGACGAAGTATATTGTCAATGTGCAATAACGTTTTGAAAGGAATCTTCTTTTCTGAGCAGTAGTTCTCAATAGTAGGCTTAAAATATTCAGTAAACCATGCTGTAAAGAGATGTGCCGTCATCTAGGCTTTATTGTGCCATTTATAGTACACAGACAGAGTAGATTTAGCATAATTCTGAAGAGCCCTAGGATTTTCCAACTGGTAAGTGAGCATTGGCTTCAACTTAAAGTCACTAGCTGCATTAGCCCCTAACAAGAGAGTCAGCCTGTCTTTTGAAGATTTGAAACCAGGCCTTGGGGTGCCTGGGTGGCTCAGTCAGTTAAGCATCTGACTCTTTGCTTCAGCTCAGGTTATGATCTCATGGTTCATGGGTTTGAGCCCTGAGTTAGGCTCTGTGCTGGCAGGGTGGAGCCTGCTAGGGATTCTCTCTCTCTCCCTATCTTTCTGACCCTCTCCCCACTTATGCTATCTTTCTCTCTCTCTCTCTCAAAACAAACAAACAAACTTAAAAATCAAAAAAAGAAACCAGGCCTTGACTTCTCTTCTTTAGTTATGAAAGTCCTAGAAGCATCTTCTTCCAATAAAAGTCTGTTTAATACTTAAATGTCATAAAAGCCATTTATGAAAAGCCCACAGCTAATATCATCCTCAATGGGGAAAAACTGAGAGCTTTCCTCCTAAGATCAGGAACACGACAGGGATGTCCACTCTCACTGCTGTTGTTTCACATAGTGTTGGAAGTGCTAGCATCAGCAATCAGACAACAAAAGGAAATCAAAGGCATCAAAATTGGCAAAGATGAAGTTAAGCTTTCACTTTTTGCAGATTCCATGATATTATACACGGAAAATCCGATAGACTCCATCTAAAGTCTGCTAGAACTGATACATGAATTCAGCAAAGTCGCAGGATACAAAATCAATGTACAGAAATCAGTTGCATTCTTATACACTAATAATGAAGCAACAGAAAGACAAATAAAGAAACTGATCCCATTCACAATTGCACCAAGAAGCATAAAATACCTAGGAAGAAACCTAACCAAGGATGTAAAAGATCTGAATGCTGAAAACTATAGAAAGTTTATGAAGGAAATTGAAGAAGATACAAAGAAATGGAAAAGCATTCAGTGCTCCTGGATTGGAAGAATAAATATTGTTAATATGTCAATACTACCCAAAGCAATCTACACATTCAATGCAATCCCAATCAAAATTACACCAGCATTCTTCTTGAAGCTAGAACAAGCAATCCTAAAATCATATGGAACCACAAAAGACCCCAAATAGCCAAAGTAATACCAAAGAAGGAGACCAAAGCAGGAGGCATCACAATCCCAGACTTTAGCCTCTACTACAAAGCTGTAATCATCAAGACAGCATGGTATTGGCACAAAAACAGACACATAGACCAATGAAGTAGAATAGAGACTCCAGAATTGGATCCACAAAAGTATGGGCAACTAATCTTTGACAAAGCAGGAAAGAATATCCAATGGAAAAAAGACAGTCTCTCTAACAAATGGTGCTGGGAGAGCTGGACAGCAACATGCAGAACAATGAAACGAGACCACTTTCCTACACCATTCACAAAAATAAACTGAAAATGGATAAAGAACCTAAATGTGAGACAGGAAACCATCAAAACCCTAGAGGAGAAAGCAGGAAAAAACCTCTCTGACCTCATCTGCAGCAGTTTCTTACTTGACACATCTCCAAAGACAAGGGAATTAAAAGCAAAAATGCACTATTGGGACTTCATCAAGATAAAAAGCTTCTGCACTGCACAGGAAACAATCAACATAACTAAAAGGCAACCAACAGAATGGGAAAAGATGTTTGCAAATGACATATCGGACAAAGGGCTAATATCCAAAATCTATAAAGAACTCACCAAACTCCACACCTGAAAAACAAATAATCCAGGGAAGAAATGGGGAGAAAACATGAATAGACACTTCTCTAAAGAAGTCATCCAGATGGCCAACAGGCACATGAAAAGATGCTCAACGTCGCTCCTTATCAAGGAAATACAAATCAAAACCACACTGAGATACCACCTCATGCCAGTCAGAGTGGCTAAAATGAACAAATCAGGAGACTATAGATGCTGGAGAGGATGTGGAGAAATGGAAACCCTCTTGCACTGTTGGTGGGAATGCAAACTGGTGCAGCCGCTCTGGAAAGCAGTGTGGAGGTTCCTCAAAAAATTAAAAATAGATCTATCCTATGACCCAGCAATAGCACTGCTAGGAATTTACCCCAGGGATACAGGAGTGCTGATGCATAGGGGCACTTGTACCCCAATGTTCATAGCAGCTCTTTCAACAATAGCCAAATTATGGAAAGAGCCTAAATGTCCATCAACTGATGAATGGATAAAGAAATTGTGGTTTATATACACAATGGAATATTACATGGCAATGAGAAAGAATGAAATATGGCCTTTTGTAGCAACATGGATGGAACTGGAGTGTTATGCTAAGTGAAATAAGTCATACAGAGAAAGACAGATACCATATGTTTTCACTCTTATGTGGATCCTGAGAAACTTAACAGAAGACCATGGGGGGAGGGGAAGCAAAAAAAAGAGGTTAGAGAGGGAGAAAGCCAAAGCATAAAAGACTCTTAAAAATAGAACAAACTGAGGGTTGATGGGGGCGTAGGAGGGAGGGGAGGGTGGGTGATGGGTATTGAGGAGGGCACCTTTTGGGATGAGCACTGGGTGTTGTATAGAAACCAATTTGACAATACATTTCATATAAGAAAAAAAAAATCTGTTGTTTAGTGTAGCCAACTTCATTAATGATCTGAGCTAGATCTTCCAGATAACTTGCTGCAGTTTCTGTATCTGCACTTGCTGCATCATCTTGCACCTTTATGTCATGGAGATGGCTTCTTTCCTTAAACCTTTTGAAGCGAGCTCTGCTAGACCTCTGCTGGACCTCTGCTTCCAACTTTTCTTCTGCAGCTTCCTTACTTCTCTCAGGCTTCAGAGAATTGAAGAAAGTTAGGGCCTTGTTCTGGATTAGGCTTTGGCTTAAGAGAATGTGGTGGCTGATTTGATCTTCTATCCAGACCACTAAATCTTTCTCCACATCAGCAGTAAGGCTGTTTTACTTTCTTATCATTCATGTGTTCACTGGAACAGCACTTTAAATTTCCTTCAAGAACTTTTCCTTTTCATTCACAACTTGGTATAAGAGGCTTAGCTTTGGGCCTGTGACTGCTTTCAACATGCCTTCCTCACTAAGCTTAATCATTTCTAGCTTTTGATTTAAAGTGAGAGACTGGACACGTCCTTTCACTTGAACACTTAGAGGCCATTGTAGGGTCATTGATTGGCCTAATTTCAACATTGTTGTGTCTCAGGGAATAGGGAGACCTGAGGAGAGGGGAATGCCCAGTGGCATTCAGAACACACAAAATATTTATCAATTAAGTTCACGTTTTATTTTTTTTATTTTTTTTAACGTTTATTTATTTTTGAGACAGAGAGAGACAGAGCATGAATGGGGGAGGGGCAGAGAGAGAGGGAGACACAGAATCGGAAGCAGGCTCCAGGCTCTGAGCCATCAGCCCAGAGCCCGATGTGGGGCTCGAACTCACGGACCGTGAGATCGTGACCTGAGCTGAAGTTGGACGCTTAACCAACTGAGCCACCCAGGCGCCCTAGTTCACGGTCTTTTAAGGGTGTGGTTTGCGGTGCCTCCAAACCAATATGGTAGTAACATCACTGATCACAGATCACCGTAGCAAATATAATAATAATGAAAATGTTTGAAAAATTGTGAGAATTGCCAAAATGTAACACAGAGACATGAACTAAACAAATGCTGTTGGAAAAGTGTTGCCAACAGGGTTGACTTGATCTATACAGGGTTGCCACAAACCTTCAATTTGTAAAAAAAATAAAAATAAAAAAAAAGCAATATCTGCAAAGCACAATAAAGCAAGGTATTTCCACAAGTGCTTTCTAATTTTTTCTTTTGTTTTCTATGAAATATTTCTCTTCCCCCCTTCCAATCCATGGCACCTTTTCACTTCTCTTGGGCTTTACATTCCCCAGAAGATAGCTCTATAAGTACAATATGTTAGGAACTAATGGTTCCCTTACCTTCCACATGGAGCTTGCCCGGGCTGTCCAGGGCTGATTCTGACAAATGCGATCTAATGCAGCTCTCTTGAATGAAGGAAAGATTGTCTACTGCTTCCTGTTCTTCGGATTCATTGGAAAGCAATTCATTCTTTCATATTAGGAGTTGTCTGCACATTTACTTTTGAATTTTCTCTGAAATTTCAAGCAGAAGCATGAGAAATACAATCCCCAGAGTGCATTACTCCTTGAAGCTTCCTGTTTATATGCCTTCCTGAAGCCTGATTGCATAGGACAATGTCATCTACCTCCTGTCTGCTCTTACCATTTTCTCCATGCACTAGAGGGTAGCTCTCGGTATATGGGAACAGAGGGATCACTGGGGTTCCTATGAGTGTGCACATGTGTGTGTGCATGCTTTACTCTCTGGCTTAGGATTCACATCTTTGAGGTAAGGATCTATCCAGGACGAGAGGTGTGGGGAGGCGTCTCTCTCCATCTTCTCTCCTGCCCCATTCTCCTCATGGAAACGCTGTTCTGTCTCACATGGTGCAGCATTTGCTTGGCACTGCTGTTTGTAACCACATGACCCCTTCTAGGCTTGTCCAGTAGAAATTCCTCCCAGAGTGTCAGATGGTTGGTATTTATTTCTGATTTTCAGTGCTGCCACAACTCACTGCAACCTTTTGCTGTTACTACAGTGGGAAATAAGAGAAGGGCGGATTGGTACCACCAATTGGGTACCACCCCAGGAGTCAGCACCGTGAAGGTGTCTTTGCTGTATACATGCTTCTTGCTTCTGTCCTCAGCTGGAGCCCTCATCTCTGTGTACCACGCCTCCATCCATAGCTACTTGCTCTATTTTCCTTTACCTTCCTCTTCTTTACTTCTCTCCATTTGTCTTTGAACCTCACCTAGGCGATGTGCACTAACCAGTGCTGGGGACTTTGTGTGTTCAGTTAGGCAAACGTGTTCTGTCATTGCTGTCATCTTTCATTGCGAGCCTTTGAAACTGGCACTGGTTGCCTATCTCCCGTGTGGGGCCTTGAGCACTTTGCTTATATATAATCCCCTTTTATCCCAAAGGCTGCACAAGATGTTCTTCCCGGGAGGCTCTGCTGGGCCCTTTTCTCCATCCTAACATGCTTTTCCTGACTGTAGGTTATACTCAGATGATTTATTGAGCCTCATCTGTAATATGTCTTTGATTCCCTCACACTCACTGAGAATCTTCTGTGTCCCTAAATGAAAAGCCCTTGGCAGGCAGTTAACCTTATCTTCCTTTGCCCCAGTTCTATTTCACGCTTGTATCAATGAAACCAACTCCTAAACTGTCTGCTACTCTTACTGACACCATGCATATGTCACAATCTCTTCTTAACAAGTCATAGAACTATTGATCTTTAGGGTTGAAAAGGGTCTTAAAAGTAATTCAGTTATATATGATGACATGAGGACACAAAGTCATGATGCGAAACTATATATACAATGTGGCCTTCGTGCGTGTGTACGTATGTGTGCTGAATGTGTGTTCTGGGAAGGTATATATCACAATGTGAACAGGGGTGTCTCTGGGTAGTAGGATTACCGTTGCTTTTTATCTTTCTTACGCTTACTTACATTTTTCAAATTTTCTTTAATAAGCAATACCAGATTATAGGAAACACTGGAGAATCACCTTAAAAATTCTGAGGGAAAAAATTTCAGACTCAGATTCTGTATCAGTGCAATTAATTATCAGTAGCCATCTAGAATAACAACATGTTAGAAATGAAAGTACTAAAAAATTTAGCTTCAATTTGTCCTTTCCGGGAAGGTCAGTGGAATAAGCCAATGGAGTGGAAGACACGGATGCAGGAAACAAAACACCCAAACAAAAAAAAAAAAAAAAAAGGAAAAGAAGAAAAAGTTTGAAAAAGTTCTTAGGATAGCAGACATACAGTCAGTCCTGGGAAGTAATCCCCTTAGGAAGGAACAGAGGCTGAGAGGGAGAGCTGATTTTTCCCTTTGGGAGAAATAAAGAAGAAATTAGCTCTGACATGTCCCTACATGTCAGTTATAAAGGATAGTGTTATTCACACATTCATTCCTTCAACACCTATTTATTAAGCACCTATTATGTGCCATTGCTATGCTTAAGTGTGGGGGACACAATAGTGAACACCCAAATCCTGTTTTTATGTAGCATAAGAAGAAAATGGCTATTATCTCCTTTAATTTCCCCCACAGCCCCATATATAAATGAACTCATCACCCCATGTTATAAATAAGGAAGTTCAGAGGGTTTGCATAATGTACGTGCTCAAGGCTGCCACTTAGCAAGTGCCAGAGCTAGGATTCAGTTATGGACTTGAAGCCTGTGCTTTCTTTGCTCCACTCTAAGTAAAAGCTTTTTCTTTAGGGGGAAAAAAAAGTCTTTGCCAAGAAATTTGCTTCCTTAGAATTGTATACTTAGCAAAAATCGTGAGGAAAATAATTCTGAAGACTCTCCTGGCTGGCCATCTTGCGGACGATGTGTCTGGGCAAAGCTGCACCTGATCATCTGTGACAATCCGCTCCTGTACAGATGGACGCACAGCAGATGATGCTGCAGCCTGAATTAGTGCTGTGCTTCCCAAAATGTCTGCTCAGCATAACTGCAAATTGAAAATAAACTTGTAAACCATTGTCAGTGATGTAGCTCAAAGACTTTATGTGCTGAAGCGTCTTTAAAGCTGTTTTTCATTATAGTCTGCCCTTTTTCAATGGGCAGAATTCGTTTTCTCCCCTTTAACTGTGCTCAGTGAGGGGAAAACAGATCTTGAAAGCAAGACGTAGGTCTGATTTCCTGGTGCCGGATGTGAAATGCGTCCTATTCTTGAAAGCTGGGATCATTTCTTTCTCTCCCCTCCCTACCCCCACAAGGCTTCTCCCACAGTCTGTCATTCTCAGGCAAGCTACTCTGAGGTACTCAGACTCTGTATTCAGCCAGGAGATAGCTGCTGGGTGTAGACAGGAGAGTCCACGGTCACTGTGATGTGAGGTTTGGTATAAATTCCTAAGCCAACCTCAGCTTTGGATGATACAGTGGTTTTAAGGTTTTGACTCTGAAACCAGGAATGCCTGGGTTCTAATCCTAGCACATCTCTAACTAGCTCTGTGAACTTTGATAAGCTACATAATGCCTCTATGCTTTGGCTTTCTGTGAAGTAGCAATATTATTGATAGCCCCTTCTTTGTAGGATTTTGATGGGAACTAAGTGAGGGGATCTATGTAAAGCACTATAATAATGCCTGGCAAAAGGTGTGAGTGATTTGAGGTTTTAAGAAACGATTTCCTCACCAATGATTTCTTTTCACCATGCTTTCTTATCGCTAAAATAGCTTGACCCAGGATTTCGAACATATGACTCCCTCCTAAATGCCAGTATGATCTGTTTACATGTAATTGGTTCTGGATTCAAAAAGCTATCTGTTTTCATTTCCAGTCTGTTCTCCCTGGTCAGATACTGTGTCCTGTCAGGGAGCAAGAATTCCTGTCCCCTCAAAGGTCTTCTAGCTGGACTGAGAATCAAATTGACATGAGACAGATTAACAGAGGAAAATCACTTAATAGCTTATGTACACAGAATCCACCCAGACATGGGATTTTCAAAGATGGACAAAATGAGGTATATGTGTCATCCTGAACCAAGGAAGCAGGGAAGGGGGTTGGGACTTTGGAGGAAAGGAATGCACTTCCCGGGGCAACAAGGAGAGCAGATATGTGGTAATCAGACTGTTGCCCTCGCATGCAGATGGGTCACTAAGATACAATTTATTTCTGCTAATCACCCTTATTCTGGGAAGGGCCCCCAACTTAGATTCTGCTCCATAGGTAAGGGAGGGGCAAAGGTTTCTCTTGAGCTTTTAGGATCTTGATTGCCTTTGGCTCTGAATAGTCTTCATGCCAAAGGGGCACATCTTGGGGCAGCCTGCCCTGGCCCCTCATAGTCCCTTCAGGAAAAGTAGTTAGTTCAGATGCCTCACCTCTGATAGATTTCCTCTCCCTGCTAGTGTTAAATCCTTAGACCCAGACGCTTCTACACCATCTGAGGGTGAGCACCTTTCTTGGCCCACCGCTGCTCTTCCTCCAGCACTTTATGGCACCTGCTAACTTGCAAGATCCGTGTCAAGGATTCTGGCAAGAATTGGTAACTTTTGCAAAATTTAACATCATTTAAAAGGTTTGTAATGGCCAAACCAGATTTCAAAAAGGACAATACTTCCTCTCAAACCCAGAAAATGTAACTAGTGTCTGGTATTACATGCAAAAACTCTTCCATTTGCAGTATTACCCCTTACCAAACCTCCTCCATGCTCTTCCTGGGCAAGCTCAAGTCCCTTGCGGTTCACTAACCAGCAATTCAGAGACAAACCTGTGTCCAGCCTGCTATGAACCTCCAAAGACTCTGAAAACCAAAACCAACAAAACCTGTAAGGGAAAAGAAAGCCTACCCTTTCCTTACAGATAGGAGCTCCTCCAGGATCTATCCTAGGTCTGTCTCTATTTCCCTCCATTTCTCTTTCGTCTCCTCTCTGTCCCCCACTGTACACACTCTGCATTGGTAGATATCTGGGAGGGGGTGGCCTCCACTCTCTCCTTATCTCTCTCCAAGGCACAGAACACTCATCTGATGACTGGCCCCCCTTCAAAAGTAGGCACATCGTTGCATGTTGAAAGGTCAGTTTATGGCTGTGCCTCTTTTCATTCGTTTCTTCCTTTCTCCTGGCTTGAATACTACCGAATGATTCTCCATCGTTCATGAGAAGAGGCCCTGCCACCTTGCTCGGTCTCTTCTCTCTGCGCAGCTGCCCTGATTGGCTGCTCCGGGGTCTGCTGCTTCCAAGTGGACCTGGCTACCATCTGCTGTTCTCATGATTTTGCCTGCACTTCCCTTTCTCTTCACCGTGGTTAGTATGACCAGGACCCCGGGCCCACTTTGCAGACGGTAGAGACTTAGTCCTTATTCTTTGTCTCTCAGCTTCTCTCTTGCCTTTTTCTTTTTCTCGCACTAGTGTGGCACTAGTGTAAGGATAGAAATATGTATTTTAGCTGCTGGGCTATGGCAGCTGCTATAGTTGGGCCTTGTCTGCTGAAGCAACAGGACTCAGGAACCAATGTCCTTTTAGAAAAATTGTTCCTTTTCTCTTTTCTTTCTTTCCTTTGTTTGATTGTCAACTCTACTTTTTTACCACTGTCTCTTTCTCTCTCCATCTGGATCTGATGGATGTTTTTCAGTTGTATTTTCCATGAAGCAAATAGAAATTTATTAGCTTAGAAGAAGGTTGTAGCAGACTACTTTCATTTTTACTTCCTCAGACCCATTCATTCACCTCCTGGAGACAGTTACCCAGTTTAATTCTGGGAAGCTACCCTTTTCCCCAACCTCCATTCATGTCCTTTGGGTTGAGCCCCCATGCCCAGGAGCGCGTGGCTCGGGTCTGAGTAGCCAAAGCATTCTTTTGTCCTGGCCACAGTGCTTGTTTCAGGGATCAGAAACTAATAATACTTTTTCTTGGGACTGTTAGGAAATGTTCTTTTCCACTGGACTTGAGATGAGAGTACGTGACGTTGGAAACTTCTGGCAGCGATCTTCAATCACAAGGGGACAGGCTTCCTGAGAATGGAGACAATATGCAGGGATATGTTAAGCTATGGGTGGCAAGATACCTGGAGACTGAGCTGTAGGACAAAGCATCCCTGAAGCCAGCTCCACCCTTGAGCTTTTCATTCAAACCCAGTAAATTCTATTTTGTTAAGACCGTTTGAATGAGACTGTCTCTCACTTAAAATGGGAAAATGACAACTAAAGAGAGAGGGTTCAGTTCCAGACTCTCCCCTTCAGTTTACCAGATTTGGGGCCCATCCCCAATTCATCATAAAATGAAGTGATTTCTTCAGCTATTATTCTTTGCACTTTTATCTTCCCCAGGATACTGTTCAAGAGGCAGGTTTGGAGTGTTCTTGGATTTTCTAGTGGCATTATCTTATTCATCCCAGTTTGATAATTCTTAGATCCATATCTTCAGACCAGACCTTTTGCCCTTATATTTAAGTCAATGATCCATTTTACTTTTTATATACAGTGTGAGGTAACAGTCTAAAATTATTTTGGGGGTGGGTGGGTGGCTTGGTTAAGCATCCAACTCTTGATTTTGGCTTGGGTCATGATCTTGTGGTTCATGAGTTCAAGCCCCACATTGGGATCTGTGCTGACATTGAGGACCCTGTCTCCCTCTCTCTCTGCCCCTGCCCCCATTTGCACTCTCCCTTTTTCTCTCTCAAAAATAAATGAAATAAACATTAAAAAAAATAAAAAATTATTTTGTCACATGAGATTACCTTATTGTTGCAGATCATTTGTTAAAAAGGTGTTTTTCCCCTACTGACTTGGCACCATTGTTGAACATCTATGGACCATAAATGAAAGGATTTTTGAACCCTCAGTTCCATTGATACATATTTCTATCCTTACACTAGTGCCACACCATCTTGACTTGTTTTGTAGTAGTTTTGGAATTGGTTAATGTAAGTTATCCAGGCTTTTCCTTCAAAACTGTCTTGGCTATTCTGGGTTCTTTGCATTTCCATACAAATCTAGGATCAGGTTGTCAGATGAAAAAAAAAAAAGCCTACTGAGATTTGGAATAATGAATTTTCTAATCCATGTACATGAAATGTCTTTCCATTATTCAGATTGTCTCTTTATCTGACTAATTCATTGTAGTTCTCAGGGTATAGAACTTGCACTTCTTTTGTTAAAATTATTCCTAAGTATTTCATTCTTTTTGATGCTACTGTAAATGAATTGTCTCCTAAATTCCGTTTCTGAATTGTTCTAATCTTATGTCTTCTAAGCTCATTAAGAGAAGAAAAAAATATTTATACAGGCTGCTAGTGGTTTTTATTTCTTTCTGTAGAATCTCTTTAACATCTGGTATCATTTCCTGTCATCCAGAAGGACTTTAGTATTCTTATAAAGCAAGACTGCTAACAACATACCTTGGTCTTTGTTTATCTAGGCATGTTTTTATTTTGTCTTCATTTTTGAAGGATAGTTTTGCTGGACATAGATTTATTCACTGAATTTTTTTTTTTTTTTTAAATTTGAATGTCATTGTACTACCTTCTGGTCTCCACGGTCTCAGATGAGAAGTCAGCCATTAATAACACACTGCTGTTCCAAGACCTCTGTGTTGAAGTTGTGGGTCATCTCGGGTCACACTATTCTCCCCAACTAGAACGGCAACTTCAGGCTAGCACAGCTACTGACTGCCTTGGCAGAGCTGTTGCTGACCAATACTGATACTCTAACAGCATAAGGAAACCTGGGTTTCACTTTCTACTCCAAATCAAGCCAACCCCCTCCAGCAGTGAAGCTCTTCCTTTTCATGGCTAGCCTCACTGTGGCAAAAGTACCTCACTGACTGAGCTGGGGGGGTAGGTGAAGAATGAATGGGAACCACCCCAGGCAAGGAAGAATCCCTATGTTCTTATATAAAGTTCTAGCAGCTTTTTAATAAATAAACATTCCTCAATTTGTTGTTTGTCTTTAGTCCACTTCCAGAGCCATGAAATGAATGTTTATGAACATTTGAGACAGTTTTTAAAGATTATTTATTTTCAGGGAGAGAGAGAGAGAGAGAGAGAGAGAGAGATGGCATGTGAGTAGGGGAGAGGCAGAGAGAGAATCCCAAGCAGGGCTCCACATTGCCCGTGCAAAGCCTGATGTGGGGCTTGAACCCATGAACTGTGAAATCATGACCTGAGCTGAAATCACTCAGGAGCTGTGTCCAACACTTAACTGAGCCACCCAGGTGCCCCTTGAGCCAGTTTTATAGTTGTCTTTTAGGAAAGAGGATTTGCCAAACTCTTCACTTTACCACAGGCAGTTGTTGGGTGATTTGAACTGCTTTAATAATATCCACTTATAAATATATTCACATCTTTTATTTTCTTTGACCATTTTTGAATCAATAGGAAATACCTGTTGGTCAAAGTCATTCTGTTGTGATTTTACAAGAGCTTTAAAATTTGGTACTCTTGGGGTGCCTACGTTGTTGGTTGAACATTGATTCTTGATTTTGGCTCAGGTCATGATCCTGGGGGTGTGGGATCAAGCCTCTCATTGGGCTCTGCACTGAGTATGGAGGCTGCTTAAGATTTTCTTTCTTTCTTTCTTTCTTTCTTTCTTTCTTTCTCTCTCTCTCTCTCTCTCTCTCTCTCCCTCTCCCTCTGCCTCTCTCCCCTATTCTGTCTCTAAATTAAAAAACTAAAAAAAAATTAATAAAAAATAAATAAAAGTTTGGTAATTCTCTGTAATCCACTTACCATGACACTCACCATGCTAAATAGAAAATTGCCCAATTAATGATCTTTAGCCATCACCAAACTATAAGGTTCATTCTGGTAGGGACTGTATCTCTTTTGTTCATCAGCTATATTCCTAGGACATAGCACAATCTGATATATTACAAGGTATTTAGACTTATTTTTAAATATTTGGTAATCAAATGAGTAAGTTTCCCCTACCCTTTTCTTTATCTCATGTAGGTGAGGTGGTGCTGCAGGAATAGGGAATGTTCCCGGAAGGAACATTCCAGGAAATGTAGGAAGCATTTTAACTAGAATTCTGTAGCTAAGTAATTACTCACTGGGGTCTTTGTTTAGGAAAGCACTGCTCTGCCCTCAAAATGAGTGATCATTTAGCTTATTAATATTTTATTTGGTGAACCTTACACTTGTTTTTGAAGTCACATAGAAGGTTTTTATGGTTTTAGGAAGAAAATGTAATAGGATGGGAAAATTAGGACTTGGAATTTTGATTTGCTGCTGTCAATAACTGGTTGAATGTCATTCTCTTTGGGCCTCCATTTTTGCATTTAAATGTGAAAGTTGGACTATATTTTATTCATTTCCAAACATGATTGAGCAGAGAGAATCACCCATTAAGATTGTCCCAATGCTAGAAATTCCAGGATTGAGGGTGTGGTACCCTGTATCTTTAAAAGCTCCAACAGTGATGTTTTTGGGTTTTTTTTGTGGTTTCTTTTGTTGTTGTTTGTTTGTTTTGTAGTTAGCTAGACTGGCAAATGGATGGCATTTGAGAATCACTGGACTAGATGAACTCAAAGGTTGCTTTCAGTTCAAAAACTTATTTTCTTCCATTCCTCTCAGCAAAAATCAAAGTCTCTTTGGAGTACATACCCAGGGTCACCCAAAGCCTCTGTAGGGAGGGTAAGTCTTTGAAGATGTAGTTTATTCAGTCAGCAAAAGACAAGACAGGTTCTGGCTTGTTTTGGGGTAGTCATGCAAAACTTTGGTTGCATGTGAAATGGGAATTGTATAAAGGAAACTTACATCTTTGTTGGCTGACTGACAGTTGATATAGGTAGAGAACTAACTGCTAATTATCTAATAAATGAGGCTGGAAGTGTATTTTGATCATTTTTTTCTTTCTGAACCTGCAAGTGAGTGAGTGTCGGGTACTGTCTCTTTCATTTCTCAGCCTTTAGGAAAGCAGCCCTTCCCAGCATGAGCTTATTTAAAATAAATTGAATAAGGCTTTGCATGTAAAGAGGGTGTGTTGGGCACTGTGAGCAAGTCTCTTCTTAACCTTTTCCACAGTCTGTTTTCCTGGAAATAATATTAAATAAACTTTGAGGAAAGTGTGACAGCTGCCTAGACTAGTAAATGTTTTTGCTCAAACACAGGCATTTGATTCCTTTTTGTCTGTGAGATATAAAGATCTACCTAGGTCCCTAAGAGGAAAGTTGAGATCAATGTGATGGTTCTGAAATGTTAGTGCTCTCTGTGTTGCTAGAAGAGAATGCTCCCTTTAGATGCCAAAACCCAGGATTTGCAGAATTAGACTTTCAGCAGGCCAGCCTAAGTGTGTGTGGAATGACTGCTCCCACAGCACCAGCGATGCATTCTGTCCTCCAAGTAGAACCACAGGCTGTATTTCCCTGTCCATGGGCCCTAATGAACTTGGTGCTCTTTCTGACAGGTAACAATTCTATTTTGGAATCGGAAAATAATAAATAATTTTAATGTGCAATTTCCTACCCCGTGATTTTGTCTTCTTGGAACCATGAACCACTGTGACAGAAATTTCTGGTAGTTTAGTAGACAGTTTGATTAAATTATAATATGTACCCTAGAAGAAATGTAATCTATCTAGTAAAAGTAGTGTATACAAAGAGTGGAACAACATATAAAATGTTTACAGCTTTAAGTAATAGAGACATGATCGAAGATAGTATGGAAAATATTGATACTATGAAAAAACAGAAACAGGAAAATTAGTTGAAGAGAATGTATAGAATAAATAATAACTGCATTAGAATAGTGGGATTTTTTTCTTTTTCATACTTTCAGTAAGGTGGTTTACAAAAATGAGAGTATACCAACGGTTAATTAAAAATGAAAGCTAATTGAATGAAGATCATCTACTGGTCTGAGCACCTCTTCCTCTCTGACTTCCATTTCCCTACACAGTCCTTCAATCAAAAAGTAACAAAGGGAGGGAACAAGTGCTCCTGTATCAGAAAAAAGAATTAGGGGGTTGAGTTGATTGCAAGCTTACTATGGGTCTGGCTGTCCCAAGCTCTGGTGATTTAGAGGTGATGAACCCACCAAGCACATCTAGACTATTGTATTAAGTATGAGAACATCTATATTACAAAGGATATTGACCAATTATATTGGCAAGGAGGAACTCTGACAAATGAATGCTGAAAACATTGATTCGCTTGCTCCATCATTCTTGTACTTAAGTGGTCATCTATACCTATCCCAATCTCCACTGCCACTACATTGAATACCCTGTTATCACTATCTACTCTGCTTCAGAACCTTCAGTTATTCCTTATATTCTACATCAGCCACTTTCTAATACCATCTTCAGCCAAATGAACTTTCAAGGCATTTTTATCTCTTCTGTCTTTGCTTATGCAATCCTGTCTATCTGGTGCGTCTGCCCTTTTCCTTGATTAGCTTTTATTCGCCTTACTTTATTCAGCTTATATGTCACCTATTCTATAGCATTTACTACAAATCCTCCATAGAGTGATGTGCTTTCTCAAAGACTCTTTCAACATATTCATTTCATACCTGTTACATAAGTAATCATATTATATCATTAGGATTTACTTCCAATGTTTGTTTCCTTTGTACGCACACACTCAACTCATCTGAGAGAGGAGTCCTGCCTTATAAATTGTGGTATACCCCCACTTAATGACTTTTGACACAATAAATGCAATAAATATTTGCTGAGTGAAAAAACAACCATTTATCAGTTACTATGTGAATGAGTGACAGAATCAATGAACTCTCAACAATAATTGAACCTCTGAAAATCTGCTCCTCCATGAAAGCAATGAGGTCATTGGAAAAAACTGTCAACTGTCAAAGTAAACTTTAAAAAAAAAATAAGAAACTTTTTCAAAGCTCTGTAAATGAACTAAAGGCTTGCAACAATCTGAGAGTTTATTTAAGAAATAGGACTGGATCTTTAAAGGAACAGTGAACTTTGTGGGGTTTTCATTTGCCAATTCCATCCACCTCTTCCTAGCTCTGCAGTAGTCTTGAAAAATAACATGTTTGCAGTTATGGTAGCTATGGAAACCAGCAGCTTAACAAGCCACCAGAAGAGGCATACTGGGTTTGGAATACTCCCCAAATATCCCATTACCAAGGAATTGTTACTATTTGACCTGACAGCTCACTGAAGAACTCCATTATCAGGGCTTGCTTTTATTGAACTTGATGCAGATTTCACTCTCTGAAAGCAACGCTACCCAAAGAGTGTTTGTCAGATAATACCAGTGGAAACTACTTAACATTACTGCTGCCTGAGGTAATGTTACCAGTTGGGACTAACAAGAAACTGACCAAATTCTTAAGAGAAACCCTGTAGATTGAGATGTCCATAGCAGGCTTTGAAAAGTTCTGGCATATTCCTGGAAGTCTAAAAGGCCATGCACATACCAGATTATGGTGCCCAGAAATGACCTAAGAAGGCCTGATGGTCATAACTCTGGCTAGCTTGGAAGCTCTGTGCAAGCAGGAAGTGAAGGCTAAGGTGGAGTTGTACAGTGCTTGCCAGAGCTTTGAAAGCATGTCTCTCCCACTTCACACACAGAGCTCCTCTGCAAAGACTGGAAAACATATTGGTTCAAGGCATTTAAGGACATCTCTGTCCAATAACTAGCTGGCCACTAACCTTACTGATTAGAGACTTCAGTGGCCATACATGCTAAAGAATATAAACTATATAAACTTAGTCCATGAAATTCAGTAAACAAAGAAATAGTTTAACAACCACCACAACAAAGAGCAGTAACAATAGACCCTGGGGAGGAGACAAAAGTCGAATATCTAGAATTGGCTAATTGTATTATTTAAAATGTCCAGTTTCAACATAAAAAGAATGTGCAAAGAAACAGGAAAGCATTTCCCATTTAGAGGAACAAAAGAGTCAATTGAAACTGTTCCCAAGGATGCCATGTTGAACTTACTAGATAAAGACTTTAAACTAGCTATTATAAATACATTTAAAAAACTGAAAGACACTATATCTAAAAAAATAAACAAAAATATGAGTACAGGACACCTGGGTGGCTCAGTTGGTTGGTTAAGTGCCTTGGTTTAGGCTCAAGTCATGATCTTGGGGTTCATGAGACTGAGCCCCATGTCAGCCTCTGTGCTGACAACACAGAGCCTGCTTGGATTCTCTTCTCTCTTTCTCTCTCTGCCCCTTCCCTACTCACACACTCTCTCTCTCAAAATAAATAAACATTTAAAAAATATATGGTAACAATGCTTCACCACATAGAATATCAATAAAGAGAGAAATTATGAATAAGAACCAAATAGAAATTATTTAAAAGTACCTGAAATGTTTTCCAGGATAGGCTGTACACTTGGCTATAAAATAACAAATTACAATAAATTTAAAATAAATGAAATAATTCAAAACATTTATATTCAAAAATATATAAAAATGATTCAAAATAATACAAAACAATTCAGTTTAACTGGAAACCAATAGAAAGATACTGAAAATCTTCAAATATTTGAAAATAAAGTAATATTCTTTTAAATAATACAAAGCCAAAGAAAAATCACAAGCGATATTAAGAATATTTTGAACTAAATGAAAACAAAACCAAAACATATCAAAATGTATGGGATATATCTAATTTAGTGATTTAAGAGAAATATATAACCCAAAGAAGCCTATATTAGAAAATAAGGAAGGTCAGGTGCCTGGGTGCCTCAGTGGGTTAAGCGTCCAACTTCAGGTCAGGTCATGATCTCACGGCATGTGATTTTGAGCCCTGCTCAGGTCATGATCTTGCAATTCGTGGGTTCGAGCCCTGCACTGGGGTCTGTGCTAACAGCTCAGAGCCTAGAGCCTGCTTTGGATTCTGTGTCTCCCTCTCTCTCTCTGCCCCTCCCCCACTCACACGCTGTCTCTCTCTCTCTCTCTCTCTCTCTCAAAAATAAATAAAACATTAAAAAAATTTAAAAAAGGCAAAAGAGGGTCTTTAAACTTTAAAACTTTAAAGAATGACAAAACAAAGCAAATAAACAAAACTAAACAGTAAACAGAAGGATAGAAATAATACAGACCAGGGTGGAAACCAATAAAATAGGGAAATAAAAGCAATAAGGAAAAAATCAATGAAGTCAAACTTAGTTCTTTGTAAAGACCAATAAAATTGATGAGCTTTTATCTAGACTGAGAAAAACGAAAGAGAGGACACAAATTACTAAAATCAAGAATCAAAGAAGGGATACCACTACCAAAACAAAACAAAATTAAAAAGGATTATAGGAAAGAATATGAAAAATTTGTGCCAGAGTGGTATATCCATACAATAGAATATTTTTTTTAACCACAAAAGAATGTGCTACAACATGGGGGAACCTGGAAAACATCCTGCGAAATGAAAGAAGCCAAACACTAAAGACCACATACTTCATAACTGTATTTATGTGAAATGTCCATAATAGGTAAACCCACAGAAAAAGAAAATGGATTAGTGGTTTCCAGGGGCTGAAGGGAGAAGAATGGGAAGTGATTACTGATGGATATAGGGTCTCTTTCTGGAGTGATGCAATGTTCTGAAATTAAAGCAAATATTTTTCTAAATTTTTATTTTAGAGAGAGAGAGAGGGCATGTACATGGGAGAGGGGCAGAGAGAAAGGGGGAGGGAGAGAGAGAGAGAATCCCAAATAGGCTCCACCATGCTCAGTGCAGAGCCCAATGTGGGGGGTTGATCCCATGACCTTGGAATCATGACCTGAGCTGAAATCAAGAGTTGGATGCTCAACCTACTGAGCCACCCAGATGCACCTGAAATATTCTGAAATTAGATAATGATCAACCTATAACTATGTGAATATGCTAAACGCCCTGAATTGTACACTTTAAAAGAACCAACTTTATTGTATGTGAATTATTTGTTAATAAGGAAAAAATTTACATGGTTAGAACAGAAAACTAATGGAGAAAATGAAATTCCCATACCCTCACCCCGCCAAAAAAAAAAAAAAAACCCTCCAGGGTTTTAATTTGCTTCTCTCGAGTTCATTTTCTACAGAGCATTTCATATGGTTTAAACTGAGCTCAAGCCATGCTATTGCCCTCCTTAAAACCCTTTGAAGTTTTTCTAAGTGTGGTATGTGGCCCATTTGGGATTCTTAGGAACATAAGATTCCTAAAAAGATTTATTGCTAAAAATACAAATATTACTCTCTTTGTTAGAATAAAAATTCTCCTCTTTCAGTTCTTATACATGGTAAAATCTAAGAATTGCTGAGTTTGATTTCAATCTAAAAATCAGTAGTTTGTCTTACAGGGACTTGTATGACTTGGTTCTCCTTCCCATTCCAGCGTTATCTCTAATTCCACCTCCAGCTCACCATGTTCTACCCACATCATCTATCTTTCAGTTCCTTGTATAGTTCATAGACAATTTATAAGCAAATGGGCATGGCTGTGTTCTAACTAAATTTTATTTATAAAAACAAGTGGTGGGCCATACTTTGCTGACGCCTGCTCTAATGAATAAAGATCTGATACTTCAAAAACAGGGGATAAAATATCTGATACTTTAAAAATGGTATAAAATTAATATCTGATACTTCAAAAACAGGGTATAAAATTAATAATTTTCTGAAAAGTGGCTGAAATCTCAGTCTTAAATATATCATTAGTTTGAAATTTGCCTCCTTTAGAACATAAGCTCTGGAAGAGTAAAGATTGAGTTTATTTTGTTCAGTAGTATATTCCCAGCTCCTAGCACGGTGCTCAGTATATATTTGTTGAATTAATGAATGAGATAAAGAACACATACTATCAAAACTATTGTAGGAACTGGCTATAGAACTGTGAACAAGAGAAAACCAGGAAGTGTAATGGCAAAGGTTTTTTGTCTGATTTGTTTATTGCTATTTTCCCAGTGGTCAGAATGGTACATGGTACATAATAGGTGCTCAGTCAACATTTGTTAAATAAATGCATAACTGATTGAGTAAATGAATAAAGGTGGATGCAACCCCTGCCCTCATGGAATTCTTTTTGGGTGGGAGATAGAGATAGGTCAACGGGTAATTACCATGTATGATCATCAGGTTTAAAAAGACAGAAAGCAAATAGAATATAGCTCAGAGTTGATAGAGAGGAGTGTCAGGGAAGGCTTCCAGCATAATGGGCTTCTGAACTGAGGATGAAAGATTAGGAGCAATTATCCAGTTGAATAGGTGGGAAAATGGCAGAAGGAAGAGGGAGGAAGAGAGGTTCAAGCAGAAAGGATAACGTGAAAAGCCTAGAGGCAAGTGAGGGAATGTATGGAGTGTGGCCAGAGCACGGAATGGTGAGAGATAATGCTTGAGAGGAAAACAGGATCTGGTAAACCTTTGTAAAAAGGCATTTGGCCTTCATTCTGCAGCCATGGGGAGCCTTTGGGTTGGGAGAAACTAACATGATCAGATCTGTGTTAGAAAGATTACATGTCATAGGATGAAGTTTATGGGAAAAAGAAAGGATGAAGGGACAGAATGATAATTATTTTCTAATACTTAAAGGAAGTCTAATGGCCTGTCCAGGAAGGGCATGGGTGGCCTTAGGAATGCATGAGCTCCCTGTATCTGGAGTTAAGTAAAGCAAAGGTGGATGAGCATCATTGGAACTGAAATTGGTTGAAGTAGGGCATAAAAGTCTCTTCTGACAACTTAGGTTTTATGATTTATGACTTTTCTCCTTAAAGGATGAAATCAATTAAAAGGAAAACTAAAATAAGGGAAAAATTAACTTTATTTTGAGAACTATTTGGGACGTTGGCATTTTCCTCAAGATAACAGAAAATTTTGTTGATTTAGTTATCTAGTAAGTGCTTACTGAGCACCTTCTTTGTCTATTTTTCGTGCTGAACATACAACGTGGACAAAGCAGTCTGCCTTCATGGAGACTATAAACGGAGACATAGATCGGAATCAAATAAGGCTGGTTTCCAGATTTCTAATTTGAACAACTAGGGCTAATAGGTCCAATTACTGAGATGGGAAAATTGGAAATGGAGCAGATTTTGGGAGAAGATAAATAATGTCTGCAAAATCTAAGGTTGGTAATCATTGTTTTGATCCATTCTAAAGGAGCTCATCTGCTCTTAAAACATGAAGGGCAATAACCCAGAAAATCTTCCTCTTATACCAATGGAATGATATTAGGGAATATTTGTGACTTCAGCATTCTATTTGGTTAAACTCCTATTTAGAGAGACTGTATGGTATTATCGAATGCATTTCTGAAGGATTTTGTATTTTAGAAACCCTACAACTCTCATACCATGATTGCCCCTACCTGCGTGCTTTGAGTTAAGAAAGGGTGATAAACAATATCAATGTGTAGCATTTGACGGGAGTCTTGAAGTTTGAGTAAAATGGAGGTGTGATATGGGGAGATCACCCCAGACCATGGAGTAGATACCTTGATACAGAAGACTAAACAAGCCCTTGTTGAATGTTTCTGTGAAGTTTAATAAAGTTAAGTGAGAGATGCCTTCATCCTAGTTGGGCAATTGCTGAATAGTCTGGAGATTTTAAACCATGTCCAGTTGCCCATGCATAGCTGTGAACACAGATCGAACATGGCTGCTAACTCAGGATAGGGGGCAGGTTTGCTTGCTCAAAGCTCTTTAGCAAATTCTATTGCCCATTGTACAATCTGCTTCTCTTAATTTCATAGAAATATATTTTAATATTCAATTTTTAAAGCTATTTAGAGTTTTGTATCATCTTCCATTTGTTTGAAGGAAAGAAAGTATCAGCCCATAATGTAAATGAAACTTACTGGTTCTTAGTTGGAGTGGGGCTCAAACACAATTTACATTGCAGGGAGAATGGATTTAGTATGTGAGATACTCAAATATATAGACTACATATGCATTACTATGTTTCTTTTCTGGTTAGCAGACACTAATCAACCATGTTCTAATCCATTGAGTTTATTCATGAAAGAATAAAAATGCTGAGTCCATGGACCAGGTTATAAACAATGCTGGCTTAGTGATCATGGGATCACAAGTTCTTCCATAGTGAACTAGCTCCCACTAAAGCATCCAGGGATTAGGAATTCTAAGAAGCATATTCTGATTTTGAATAACAAGGAAGCTTGAGCTTTGAAAATAATATTGGGCAATCCACTCCTAAAATGTATAAACACTTGGTACTAACATTGTGCCTGATTCCTGGTTAGCCTTCAATGAATGAATGAATGTGCCTCCATGGACTTCCACTGACATTCTATCATCTATCTAAGAGTAATAAAGCAAAATGATAGCTTACTCCACTGAAATTGATTTTATAGTTTATCAAAAACCTAATGTGAATGTTTTTATTTTGATTTTAAAGTTAGCTTTAAAGCTAAGGTTGCCTTAGGTCATACCTGCCTTCTAATATAGAGAAGGGTATCCAATGATCTCTTTCTCTGCTGAAAATATTAGGGATTTCACTTATTACTTAATCCATGTCTGTGGAAATCCAAGCAAATCCAGTCTCTGGGATTCAGTTATAGCACATGTGCAAAATTTAAAGCAAAAGAATGTAGCATTTCTAGTATGGGCATGAGAACGAACTAAGAATAATTATAAAGCAAAAGTAAGTGAAGGAAAACAAACAAGCAAAAAAATCAAGCTGATATACAAGAAAATGCGAACTGACAATCACCACCTTAGAGAAAACCTTGACTGACAACTGCCTCTTGGGGACTCCCCTTGTTTTAAACTTCTCTACCTAGAAAAAGTTGGATGGAGAGTGGCTTGAAATCCATGATACTTAGATACTTTTCACAATGGCAAAAGCAAAGTAACATTGATCAACATAATCTGAAAACAGGTGACCTTTTCTTCATCTTCATGTTCTCTTACTGAATTACTACTTTCTGTTCTCTTACTTCCCATCCTTCCGGCCCTTTGCTCACTGTCTCTTTCAAACGTTCTCATTGTCCCTATTGCTGATGCTTTTCCTTTGTTACTTGAGTCATTTTCTCCTCTCTCCATTTGCCTTGAAAATAAAAAATGGATGCACAAAACCTTTATGAAGTGTGCTTTGTGTTCTTGGTGAAAAATATTTATTTTACTTACTTGTGGCTACATATGATCTAGGTTACTTCTTTTATTTGATGTTTATTTTTGAGAGAGAGCAAGCAGGGGACAGGCAGAGAGAGACGGAGACAGAGAATTCGAAGCAGGCTCCTCGCTGTCAGGCCAAAGCCCAACACTGGGTTTTTAGGAGTTTTTATGAGTTTTTAGCTGAAGACTGCACTAGAGATTTAAACCTCACCTTAATCCTTAACGAATGCTAGTATCTCTAGACTCTAGCCTGAATACTAGGGTCTTGATACAAGAGCATTGTCATTGCCTGAGAGCTTATCAGGAAATCGGAACTTTGGTTGTACACTGAACTACGAATCTGCATTTTAACAAGATTCCCAGGTAATTACTAGGCACATTACAACGTGAGAAGCATTGCTGTAGAGGGTATGTGTCCCTCATGCTGTTTTTCCTGCTCCAGGCTCCTGCTTTGCTCCCACTGCCATGCTGCTTATAGCTTGGATTGCCCGTAGGACTGAGGAGCATCTTGTTACAAATGGCATGCTTTCCAAGTTAATTCAGATACTTCTGTCGATAAAGTTTGACGAGAACCTGTGGTTGTGAAGTTATCTTTTCCTAAAGGAAATGTGGACTAGCAAATGTTGAAGAAACCAATAGAAAGCGAGCACAGGCAGATGCAGAAATAGAGCTCGTCTGAGTGTGGTTTGAGACAAGTGTGGAGACAAATCCCCAAGTGCAGAGAGGGCTTGCCTTTTTAATGAGCTACCAAGTGATGGATGCCTCTCCAGAGGATCCTTTGCTTCCAAGAGGGAAAAAGTATAATTGAACTTATAGATTGTTCTTTCTACTTTACAGAAACGTGTGTGTGTGTGTAAGCTCTGAAGGATAGAAGCTCTGTTAAAAGTTCCTACTGAGCTGGGCTAGACTCTGAGTGAGTGGGGTTATAGATTTTTGACTTGCACCTTCTTATTAATATTCATTAGATTTGGATATTCTCAAATCAATGTGGTTTGTTTTTAAGTTACAGAAGCTTTTACCTGTCCTTTCAAATTGTTTGAGATTTTTTTGGTCTTCTCTTCCTCTCCAGGCTTTTCATTTTCTTTGTACTAAATTGTCATAACGGGTTATCTGAAGAACTTTTATATGCATTTGACATTATGCATGGTGACTACTGAATAAAATGCAAACCTCGTGTAAAATAGAAGTTTGGAACTTACCTGGCAGGTAAGTGAGTGCCAGGGGCTGGAGAAGGGGGCTGACTACAAAAGGGCAAGAGAATTTGGGAGGTGATGGAACTGCTCCATATCTGGCTGATGGTGGTGGTTATCCAAATGTATCATTTGGCAAAACTCATAGAACTGTACACTTAAAAGGGGTGAATATCAAAGTGTGTAAATTATGACTCCAAGAAAGTGGTGGGTGGGGTGTTCCAATCTGAAAACAAATGAAAATAATTACACGGACTTCACTGGAGTGGGGCTAGGGGTGGGACTTGGGGTGCATGTTCTTACCTGCAGAGGCAGCACGCTGCACTGGTTACAGACACAGCCTTTACAGCCAGAGGGCCTGAGCTCACTCTGTAAGTTACACAATTGTCTGTTGCCTCAGTTTCTTAATCTGTCACTTGAGATAACAGTAACACTACCTCAGTGGGGTTACTGTTAGGACTTAAGAAGCCAGAGGGATGGGCACTGAAAATTTAAGGCTTTGCAATGGGAGAGAGTCTGGTGTTTTCTTTTCCCTCACCTCATGCTTGGTGAGGTCATCCTTGTCCCTACTGAAAAATAGTCTTCATCACAAAAGCCCCACAAGTAACACTGCCCAGCCTGCCGTATCAGGCAGCCACTGCTGAGTAAACGCTCTGGAATAAACCTCAGAGAGAGAATAAATCACCTTTCACGCCATCCTCCCCCCAGGTGAGGACTGAGGTCATTGCAAGAGGCATAACAAATAGTCGACATAATGTACCAAACTAATAGATTCTATAAGGAAAACTAAATGGAAAATTTTTCTTGAGTGCTGGGCACCTCTGGCTGAAGAGACAGTGGAGCCAGTGTTATTATAGATGTAGTTGAATCAATAATACTTTTTCATTCATTTCTTTTTCATTTCACAAAAATGCCTATTTTAACCAGCAAAGAAGTAAGGAGATATTATCAAGGGCAATTTTTCATGCTCACATGGATTATATTCTGGGACACATCGTTCTTCTAAATAGTCCCATGTTTTTTTTTCTCTCAGAAATGTATTCAGTTCTCTTCCAGCAGTGTGAATTTATCTGGAAAGCTTTGACAATCAATTAAGTAAATGAGAAAATAGAATGCTTGTAATTATGATAATCAAGCTATATGAAACCCACCCTCTTAGGTCTAATACCCACACATCTTTAAGCAATATATTAATTAAGCTTTGGATAATTGTTACAATTAGAATCAAGTTTTTATAATTTTTAAAAATCACCCAGAGATAAAAAGGAAATATTTAAAAAATATATGCAGCTGTCGGTTTTTTTTTTTTTTTTCAACGTTTATTTATTTTTGGGACAGAGAGAGACAGAGCATGAACGGGGGAGGGGCAGAGAGAGAGGGAGACACAGAATCGGAAACAGGCTCCAGGCTCTGAGCCATGAGCCCAGAGCCTGACGCGGGGCTCGAACTCACGGACCGCGAGATCGTGACCTGGCTGAAGTCGGACGCTTAACCGACTGCGCCACCCAGGCGCCCCATGCAGCTGTCGGTTTTTAATGCAATTCATCCTCAGTGACTACATTGTCATTTCCCCGGCTGCATAGAAACAATTCCAGTATGCTTTATCAATGTGACTTTTCATTTACAATTGGAGGAAATGTGCATGTAACACCTTGGTCAGATGTCTCCCTGTTTCTTTAAGTCAGAGGTTGGCAAACTCTTCCTGTTAAAGGACCAAGTATTTTAAGCTTGCCGGCTAAGAGGCAAAATCGAAGATATCTGTGAACTTGCTTAAGAAACAGATCGCCACAGTTTCTGTACTAATGAAATTAAAATATAATAAAATAATAATTAAGTACATTTTTGGCAACACACATCTAATGAAAAGAGTAGAATTCTTACCATTGGGAAACCATGTTGCTTAGTTTGGGGTGCAACGTGAGTATCTCCCCTCATTGAGTCTTTGCCAATATTCATCCTGAAACCACTCTCAGAGCGTTGGCAGCAGTCTGGCTGTGGTTCACACAGGGTAGTCGGCCAGCCCCTGAGCAGTGTTCTCAACGTTAATGGGCCTGAGAATGGCCTAACCGGCTTGTTAATATAGATTGCCGAGTCACACCCCCAGGTTTCTGGTAAGTTCCAAGAATTTGCATTTCTAACAAAGTCCACTTGGTACTGATGCTCCTGGTTAAGACCAGGCTTTTACAATATTGCTCTTGATGTTGCTCCTTTAAAAAAAGTCACGCCGAATACAAATCTATATGTTTTACGTTTTCATTGTTTATGCCGCCTGTATTTTAGCTCACCTGATGGACTTAACTTTTTGAACTCTTGAGGTGCAGCGGCAGTAAATCCAGTTAAATTTCCATTAAAAAGTAAAGACCTATTTAAGTGAATTCAGGATTGATAATAAGAGGAACTTTTGTCTCTTAAATAGCTATTAGTCTCTTGTTTCCAAAGTCAGGCATCAGCAATCAGCATCTACTTGTCTGCCGTTAAGAATGCCTGAATAGCATTTTTCCAGTACGAGCAAACTTTTAAAATAGTATGCAATATTCCAAAAGATATATGTGGGTGACACATAAGAATGACAGTTTTATCTTGATTTAATAGGTCCTAATTCACCAAGCATGTTATCAATATACTGCTCTCTGAATTATAATTTGTTGACATGTTCAACCTGTCAGAATTTAAAAGAGACTTTCCTGAGGCCTCCAAGGGTCAAGGGAGATCCCAGTTTCCTAAATCCTCGGGCAGCCCGTAATCTCCGGACCAAACCATCTCTAAGTTGACTGCATTAGGCTCTTGGGATGAGCTCTGAATGATTTGAACTATTACCTATATTGAGGTCGCGGAGAAGGTTAATGATAAACAACAGGGCATCAGCTAATTTTAATGATCGCATCTCGCCAAAGAGGTTTTTTCCAGAAAAGAAGCACAGTGGAAAATATGTTCTCCTTCTGTTTATTTGTCCCAATGGTTTAAAAAAATCAGCTTTACGGAACCATAATCTTCCTCATGACAGATGGGCTTATACATTGGCATCGTGCTTTCAATCCACAGTTTACATTTCAAGAGGAAGGTGAAGAAACTGAATGTAAAGACATCTATTTTTCAGTGTTATAACATTGATACAAAAAATAGTATTCTGATTAGCAGCTTGATTGGCAACCCATGTAACCCTAAATAGTACTACAAACCTGGAGAGTGCACTTTTACAGACAAGTACGTTTGGCGAAATAGTATGTACAATTTTGACAAATAAATACATAAATAAACAATCATTCATATATAACGATATACCTAAATGTCAATTATCATCAACAAGCGTTTCTAGTAAATTACTTCTTTCATTCACAAGTTACTTTGTTGCTTATAAAAACTATCCTCACCTTTACAGAAGAAATGACAGAATCAATTCCCCCACTAAACCCACATATTAGGAAAGGTAGAAAATGAATCCCAGAAGCTTTATGTAAATGTTCCATTGTCTTTTGATAGAAGAGGTTTGACTGAAAAACTCCTTCCTCAGCTTCTCTGTAAAGAGTTTGTTTCCCCCATATCATCACACAAAGGGGTTTTGTTCTTCTGATTTTAATCCAAATCGAAAACGATGTTCATTTTTTTGATTCCCGTTATTTAAAAATACAATATTATATATCGAAACTGGCATTTGGTTCAATAGAAGAAGACCCAAAGCCACGCAAACTAACCAGCAAAGATAAAACTTTTTTTTCCAAAAACAAACTTAAAAAGGAAAATTTAAGAATACAGACATTAATTATTGATACCTTTTGTTATCCAATGCATAATGAACACAACAGGTAGGGGGACAGTCAGAAGGTTTTTATAAAAATTCTCTGAACGACTCCTGGTACAACATTGAAACATTATTTTATGTAAGAGAAATGATAATACATTAAAAAATGGCTTAAATAATTGAAACCATAATTTGGCCGGCACCATAAAATTAAGAAAAGTAGAAAATTAGAGCTTTTTCATGATCACTTGACTTAAACTTTTTTTTTTTTGAACATTCAAAAAATGAAGGGCAATCATGCTTTCAGCTATTGAAACACTGGACAAATGGCTTTGCCTCACCGAGCTCCATGCAGAAGAAAATGTACATAACAAGCAGATTCTAGCTATACATACAGGGGAGAAGGGAAAAATGCCTTTAAAATATATACATATGGTCTTTGATGAATATTTACATGTTTGTCACATGGGCACTACCTAGCATAAAAAAGTTAGGAAATAGTTCTTTAAGACATATGATTCTCTGATTTTTGCTCCTTTTAAAGATTAGGGCTCTATTTATAGTGGATACACACACACACACACACACACACACACACAGAAAACAATTCATAGATGTACATATACGATGTTCGTAATGTGCAATTCCTTGACGCGAAGGTGGCTTGACTGAGCATAAGGTAAATGCAAAATGGTAGTATAAGACAGAGGCTTGATTCAGCTATGTGACTGAAACGCAAACCAAGCACAAAGTCATGAGACTTTTCCAATGACTGGAACTCACAGCAGTTGAGGGGTGGGGGTTAGAGAGGGCTCACCTTGTGCTGATCCATCTCTCCCCAGGCTACCTAATGCTGTTTTCCAATCAAACTCGGCAGTCCAGCTGTTTGATGAAGATGTATTGAAGGACAGGAAGGCCTGTCTCATATTGCATTCTTTGGGGCTGGGGATAAAAGATCCAGTGTTTTCAAGAAATAGGCCATGACTTCCATTTGTTCATTGTGTTTACTTGTTTGCTATCAACTTCTAGGGGGGGCTTCCAAAGGTCAGGTTAAAAGAAAAGTTATATTCTTTCAGTTGCAGGGCTTTCTTTGAATGAAAACAAACAAACAAAAAGAAGTTTTCTAATGAATAGATGATGTGCAATGTGGGGGTTTGCTGAGTGCCTGTTCTTCTGATAGAGGGGGGCTAGCTTTACCGGTCACTCTTCAAAGTTCTTATTGAGAATTCAGATCACTGTTTCCTGAGATCCAAGTTGATGGGATATAATACATTTTGCAAAGCATGTGATTCATTTATTGTAATACACTTCCAGCCAGAGGCTCCTCCCTGAAGAAACACAGCTGCCTTCACTTGCAGCACCCTGGGAAATCAAGGCAATGCACTGAAGTAAAAACTTGTTCATTGAAACCAGAAGAAATGGTAGAGAAATTGAAGCTTCTCCAAACACCTAAGATATCCAGGGAAAAGTCAAAAAATCTTAGAAGAACCAGATGCACGAACAGTTCATATTCGATCTTTCTTTTGGCAGATTTTACATTTAAGCTGATGTTACTACTACTGATTACAATGACCATCATTGTAATGAATTATTTTAGCATTTGGCATAACGCATGACACATTGCATTAGCACCTTGTAAACTAAGGATCTCAAGATTCTTAGGAAATGCAATTTGCTCTCACAGCACCTGTGAGGTAGGTGTTTTTTCCATCCATTTTATACATGAGTATACTGAAGCACAGCAAGGTTAAGACGCCTGCTCACATGACCCAGCAAAGATGATGGTATCAACAGGAACTGATTCCAAGCTTCTCCACCCTTCCTTCCCGTGAACCTCAATCACAGAGCTTGGAGCTCCCAGAATGCCTCCCAACAGCATTGCTGCTGGAGGTGCCTGGATGTTTCAGATGTTAGAGTATTACATCTGTCACCTACAGAGCTAAATCATCCAATAACATTGGTACCCATTGAAAGATTCTCTCACATGCTTTGCAAATGTGTGGGCGTGGCATCTCATACTATTGCTAAGTTTGCTTATGTTAATTTTAATGCAGACATAAATTTGTATTTTCTCCATGTAATTTATTGTTTTTCTGCCCTCCTTCCAACTTATTTCTACACATGTGCCTGCCTCTGTCAGAAATTGTAAAATGCACTTAGCAACACTGTATGGAGGCAGGCAGGTGAGATTACATTTGGCAAAATCTCCTTGGAGGCACCAGGTAATGTTTGTTCTGAAAGGGAAAAAAAAAAAAAAAAAAAAAAAAAAAAAGCTCTTGTTTATTTTGTTAAGTAGCATTTTATATACATTCCACCCAATGACCAGGTTTAATCCTTGGATGAGCAGGCAGAGTTGTCTTCCAAACATACAGGATATTTGATTTTCAAGTTTAGATTTCCATTTATTTAACTGCAGCCTTCCTGCCAGGCCTAAGTTCATTTCTTGCTGGAACGGCAAACTCTGTACATGTCCCATGGCAATATATGTAAAAATTCAATATAACAGCACACACAATGTTAATAATCACATCGAGCGTGTCTTCCTGACTGCGTATTATTTCTGAATTATTTCTGAAAAAGCGCTATTTACTTATTCATTTTTGCAGAGCTGATATGAAGACATTATAGTGAGTTTCAGTTTCCCAGAACCAGATTTTTATCTCAGATGCACAGTATGTAAATCCTAGCAGTTTTCAGGAAGTTGCTTTTTCAGATAAATGCAATGCCTTAGGACCTGAGAATGAAATCTGGCCCTTCAAACTTGTGTATTGTTTCTATGACCAGAGCCTGACATTTGTAAATTGGTAATCGAAGAAAGAAAGTAGGAGTGGGAAGAAAACCCTTTTTACAAAACCCCTTTGCCAGTTCATTTCCCTTGGTGACACCTATTAAATACCAACACCTTAGGCCCCATTTCTTAAAAAAGAAAAGAAATGTATTTACATTGGTAAAAATCCTAACATCTGAGATGTTTCTTGCTTGACATGTCATTCCAGATTCTGTGCATTTCTTCCGGAGAGATCTGATGCACGGTGATAACTCGGCGATACCTACACAAACTATAGGCCATTTTCCAGTGATTGAAGCCACTGTTCTGGAAAGGATGTATGCCCAGTTTTCGAAGACACAGTCCCACATATACATCTTCAAGGTGAAGCAGCCTTGTGTGGAGTGAAGTCTTATAAATGAGTTCAGCCACATCAGCTGAAAAGATATAGCCAGTTCCCGAACAGAACGGTGGGTAGTTACTGTCAGGGTACAAATCCCTGGGCATATACCACTTACTGCGGACGTCCCGGATTGGTCCTCCATTGATGACATAGCCAGTAAAATACCTTCTCCTTGGCTTGGTGGAGGGTTTTAGTAGTTTATAAATAAGGTTGTCCATGTTTACAAAAATGTCACTGTCTGTTTTCATGACATACTTGGCTTTTGAACAAAAAGTGGCCACCCATCTCATTCCCATTAATGTCTTAAGGGTAAGGTTATGGTAGGAGTCAATAAAGTCCTCCACAATAATGTCGTGGAAGATTTGGCTCTCTTGCTCCACCATCTGATTCAGAACAGGATCAGCGTTCTTGCCCAGGAGGAAGAGAGTGGCTATCTTGATCCCTTTGAAGTTGTTCTCATCCCCCCACGTCTCTCGGATTGCCTGGCGGGCATCGAATTCTTTGTGGGTGGTGCTGATGAGGATAACAAGGAAAGGAATGTTCTTTTCACATTTGGTGGGTTCATTTATAAGAAATTCAAAAGAATGTGGGTTTATAGGTCGAGTTCTTATGTTGCCAAAGGTGAAGTTTTTCCTGGCGACTGTTAGGTGGCTGAATGGCTTGGAGCCAGTGTAGGAAGAAGTGGGACGAGTTATACTCAGATACCAGAGGGCACTGGCCCAGCACACGACTGTCAAAACATATAGACAGGACACCTTTGAAGCCATTGTCTTGAGAGCACGTCTATTCCAAATATTGAAGAATATGCCTTCTTGGCATTAGTTTCTTTTCATCTTGCAAAGGCAGCATATTACTAATAAATCTTAAAGTTCGATAGAGAAGCGTGAGTGCGGGATTGTCCATGGGTCTTCGTGGCAGTCTGGCATCTGTGCATTCCCTCTACTTTCTTCCAAACTTGTTGGAAGGTTCCATCCCTCCCAAGTCTTCCTCTTAACTCTGCAAAATCAATAAAACACAGTTTTCATTAAGATTTATTCAGTTACTTTACATTCCCACATAAACAGAATAAGGGTGTTAGAATTACCCATGGTGACTAAAATAAAAAACATAATCATTCATTTCCACCACTACTGAAAACTCCCTAACACAACCAGCCTTCTTTTTCTCCCCTTGATAGAAATTATTTATGTATATTTATACCCAATTAATAAATATTAGATTATAAACTCTAGAAGAATATGAAGTAAACTGAACATTAGTAATTAAAACGAGTTTTCCCTTGTCACAAGAGGACTTCTTTGCTGTTAAATACCTTCGGACACTAAAGGCTTCTTTCAAGCAGGAGAGTCTCACATAGGGCCTTGTATCTCTTTTCCACGTTTCCAAGTCTGAGCTTTTGTTCACTTAATTCTGATGAAATAATCAGTTCTCAACATCTCTTTGCTTTCTCTAGCCCTGTGTTTGAAAATGTGCCCGTCGCCACTGGAAAATCTCTGCTAAAATGGTCTCTCTAGGCTCTGACTCACAAGTAATTCTTTACTTTTCCTCACTTTTCCCTAACTTTGGCTTTCACAAATGATAGTCCCTTATTATCAGTTTTCTAGGAGGCATCCTATGAAGAAGAGCCTTTTCTTCAGGCATGGACACCATCACCCAAGTGTCCTTTCAGACAGCTGGCAGCATGCATTTTGTAGTTGATCTAAATGGTATCACTTTTTGTGGTTTTCAACAATTCACCCTGATGTTCCCTTGATGAAATTACGTTGGCCCCTTTCAATTCTTTTTCTGTGGTTACACTTGTCAGTAAACATAGCAGGAGTGTAATGAGAGACACAATTGAGCTTAGGGCCACAAATCCAATGAAGATGGACACAACACTTTAATTGGTGTTCAAATTAAAAAGTTGTCCTTCAGAATGCTACTCCTTTCTAGAACCTGAGTTGCTATCACACCAGTAAAACAATACATGCCAGGCTACAAAGTCTATTCATGTTAATAAAAACTGTCTCTTCCTTCCCAGTTAGAGCAAAACATGGTATCCCTGGAAGACGGAGATAGCAGATAATGGATATCAATTTCAACAAAGTCTGCTTTGAAGAAAACTATGCACTTAAACATACAGACTGTGTTGAAAGGACTCAACTGTGATTATAGATGGAAAATCATGCTTCCATGCACAATATTCATAATGCAATGAAAAGAAGTGATGGGCAATAGCAGAGATAATACACATCATCTTGTCAAAGCCAAGGGCTGACTGTGAATATATGATCCATATGAGACCAGCAATAACTCAGTGTGGTTACCATTCTAACTAAATGAATATTAGAATGGCGTCAAGCAGCATGACTCCAGGCATAATCACACCTTCATCCAACCCGTAATAAGTACTCTCTAAATATAAGCTCCAGTATTCTTGGCTCCTGAAGGAAATGTCCACTCTAAGGTGCACCAGAGCTGATAAAAGGGATGTGATGTGCAGCAAGCTTTGATACTTTAAACAGTAAGCAAAAAGAAGGAAGAGAAACCAGCAGTAGAGTATAGAGAAGGGTTTCTCAACTTGGAATATACAGACATGGACTCCATTTGAATGCCAAAGGGATATGAGTGAGTCTCAAGATGGTAATCACAACCAAACTTTCTCCCTCATTATTCCAGGGCTTAGTATCTGATTCTTACAAGCCTACCGTGATCATCATACAGCCCTTGTCACTTTCCATACTTTCCTACTAAAGTGTGAGTCACCTATCACTAAGCTGGTATACCAAAAATAGTCACTGGAAGAGGTTCCTCTCAAGTTCTTTTCTCGAGCCACTAATCACATGGGTGCATGTAAAGCATTGGGAAAACAGAAATAGAACCCGTACTCCTCCTCAAGGAACTCATATTCCAGGAGGAAAGACTTCATGTAAATGATTAAAACAGAGGGATAAAGGGGCACCTGGGTGGCTCAGTCTGTTGAGCATCTGACTCTTGATTTTGGCTCAGGTCATGATCCCACGGTCATGGGATTGAGCCCTGCATCTGGCTCCAGGCTAAGGCTGTTTACGATTCTCTCTCTCTCAAAATAAATAAATAAACTTAAATAATAAAACAAAACAGAACAAAACAAAATAAAATAAAATACATGTAGTACACCAGGCATCAGGCTACATGCTGTGCACTCCATGGCCTGTATTGTATGGAGCTTAATTCCTTATGATGTTACAAGAGAGTTATTGCCTCCATTTTACAGTTGAGAGAATGGAAACTCAGAGATATTAAGTAGCTTACTCAAGATCACACAGCTAGTGAATGAATAATTGAGTAGTCATCTCGAGCTTCGAAAGGCCTGTTAGGACAACAGGCAAAATCTTGCACAGGAAAATGCAGGGTGGCAGGGAGCATCTCATGCTGCTATTCTTCCAGCAATCTGCGCATTTATTTTCTTAGATGTATGTCCGCAGCTGGAATTTTTGCCTAGTTCATTCTGGTTTGTTACACACTGCATGACACTGATTCTGTGAAGATCCTCGATCACCAAAAACTGATGTCTTGCAAAGAGTACATTAAAGCTGGGGGCAGGGAGAGAGAGTGGCTACTGTGGAAGAGGCTCAGACACACTTTGCTTTCCCCTTTCTCTGATGTCCTCAAACACACACATGTGCTCATACTCATACACTGGAAGAATTGCTCTTACTACTGACTTTTTTTCAGACATGAGAACAAAAGTAAGCACAGCATTAGTTACATCTTGGTCACCAGTAAATGCAAATTATCACCAATAAAAACAGGATTGGAAATGGGCAAAAGAACCAGCCTAGGATCTGAAGAGCAGCCAAGGATAACGTGCACCTACAGCGAGGGGTGTTAAAAAACATCCTTTTTGCTTACAAGAAAGCACATGTCTCCGGTGGCCAAACGAACACAAAAATATACCTCTGGAACAGATAGCAATATAAGGAAAGGTAAGAGAGAGTAGTAGCATGCTGCATTTAACTCTAAAGCATGATTTTATGTATGTTGATTGAAGTAGTTAGTGATGGGCCAGATGTCCACGTTTTACTCCTTGAGCAATCCTAACTTGCTGTGAGGCTTTCTGGGCCTCGGTAGCCTTAAGCTAAAATAAGGACAAAAATAAAATCTATATTATTTCCAAACACATTGTACGTGTTAACGATCATCACCAATCCTTTGAGTTTCTGAGGGAAATGTTGTTACACAGGGAGATAGTATTATGATATAAAGTACAGGTTCTAGTGGTGAGGAGAGGATTATGTCAGCTTATCAGTTCATGATTTGGGGTCCAGGTCACACACGTCAATCGATTCTTCTGAACACAGGATTGCGATCAGTTTTTTGGTTTAGCAAATGCACTGTACGGATTTTCACTAGAGAATTCTGTTTTCTTCCTGGAAAACACGAAGGCAAAAGTCCACTAAAAAGCAAAGAAAACGTCAGCTGAAAAGTTCTAGAGAAAGGAGCTGAATGTCACAAAGAGGAATCCTCTGGGGGGTTCTTTTAGTTTCCTGAGATTTAAAAAAGTCCTGTTTAACAGACGTGTTAATGTATTAAAATACAAAGTTGCATATAGAACATTTGTCATTCCTTTTAGCAGTCCTACCACAACCACAGACACTGATGACACATTAACTTGTCATCCATTAAATACAAATCCCTCCAAATAACCTTCCTCTAGAACTCTTGAAAGATTTCTTCCCCAGGAGCCATCCTGTATCGCAGATTACCTCATTCACAAGACCCTTCAGGAGCTACCCACATTCACCTTTCAGGAAGTTAATGGAGCAGAATTTTCAATTTAAGGAGCTCCTGATTCCCCTAGAAATCACATTGGATAGTCTGTTATTTTGAGTAGTGTATTTTTTAAAAAGCCCCTAAGTTGCCCAAATTCTTTTCTTGTATGGCCGGAAGTAAGTCCTGCAGCAAGTGGGCAGAATCTCTTGGGTGAATTGTGCATAATTTGGGTGTCAAGTTCGGTCACTCTCCATCATATTCAGGCAGGTAGGAGTCAGCACTGATTCCCTACGCCCTGTCACTGAAGGGGCCTACAGTCATTCCAGCTTCCCTGCACCCACAGGCAAGGCTGTCCAAGCCCCGTCAACTCTCTGATGTCTCAAGGAATATAATACCTCCATGTTCTGATTTCCCTTTGATTTTCAAGTCTACTTCATTTGTCCATGAGAAACGTGCGAAACACCTAATGCCAGGTGCGAAACACCTGATGCCTGCAGAGATGCCAGGCATTGCTCTCCACTCTGGTAAGACAGATGGGGGCTTACTTTCTAGGAAACGACATACAATAAACGCATGATAAACGAATACAAAAATAGTTTCAGGTAGCGGCAACTGATGTAAATAAGTCAGGCAATGGGATAGAGACTGAGCAGAGGTGAGAGGGGAGCTACTTTAGATGAATCGATCACTCTCTGAAGGGTGACATTTGAGCTGAGAATAGAAAGTCTTGTGCTCTTCAGTCTAGTCACTGAGTCTTTTACTAACTTTTTGGCTCTTTGCTTGGCTCTTTGGGATTAGTGTTTCATTAGGAAACACTTTCTTTTTGGTTTTTGAACTCTGCTCTTCTCTTGTCTTTTGGATCTTCTTGGCTTCATGTTTCCCATTTGTGGCCTTTTTGCTCACTCTTGCAAATGCCCTCAGCTTCTAGAGATGGAGGTTATTGGTATTAGCAGGCTATATGTATTAGTTTGCTAAGGTGGCCATAACAAAGTACCAGAACCTGGGTAAATTTATTGTTTCACAATTCTGAAGGCTATAAGTCTGAGAAGATATTGGCAGAGTCGTTCTTTGTGAGAGCTGTGAGGGAGAATCTGTTCCACGCTTTTCTCCTAACTTCTGGTGATTTGCTGGCAATTCTCTGGCACTCCTTGTTTATAGATGAATCACCTAGATCTCTGCCTTCATCTTTACACAGCATTTTCCCTTCTCTGTGTCCCAATTTACCCCTCAACCCCTTTTTAGGAGACCCGTCATATTAGATTAGGGCCCACACTAATGACCTCATTTTAATTTGATTACCTCTATAAAGACCCTATTTCCCAACAAGGTCACATTCTGAAGTATTGGGGGTTAGGAATTCACCATGTCTTTTTAGGGGGGAGGGACACAATTCCATCCACATCTACTTTCCTGGATGGCAACAAAATGAAATACTTTGCTCCCCAAGATTTCATTTCTTCACATTTTATGCTCTTGATTCGAGCAGGGAAATTATTGGGTTTTGGTAAACTAACTTTTAAAGGGTAAAAAAAATGTGTAATTAGCATTCAAAGTAGAATGGAACATCAACGTGTAAGGGGACACAAAGTTTGGCTTATTTTTAGATTAAAAAAAGCTAGTTCATTTATTTTGTAAGACCACATGAGGAATATGGCACAGATTTAAAAACAGTCCTGTGCTTCTGCCATTTTTTCTTTCCCTTGAGGTATCCCCCACCTCCCCTGCAAAAAAAAAAAAAAAAAAAAATCAACCCATAATTAGTTGGGAAAGTGAAGTCAGGGCTGTGACACCTTTCCCAAAAGGTTGGGGTCAAACAATTCTTGAGAAACTGACTTGTTTTCTGGAGAATAAGGACGATTCTCCTGTGTCACCTCCAACTACCAGCATTCCTATTATTCAGAAATGATTTTGAATATTCAGAGACCATATGGCACTACAAAAGTGGTTTTAACATTAAAATCCATGAAGTCATTTTAAAACATGGTACAAAAGATAAACCTGTTGAAAACAAATCAACCCAATTTTAACCAGTTAAAAGGGAGGGATAAAAGGAAGACAAAAATTCTAAAAAAAAAAAAAAAAAAAAAAAAAAAAGATAATAAAGAAAAGAGAAGGCGGGGAGAGAAAGGGCCAACCACTTGTGTTTATGAAAAGCTCCTGAAATGGATGAAAAGTTGGTGGTACCACACATCACCATCCTGGGGAGGGTAAAAGAGATTCTGCCTGAAAAATGTTTTGATCTCAAATGACTTTCCTCAGAGCTGGTGTATGAGCGAAATCAAAGAATCTTCATTCTATGGGGAAATCCAGGAACTCAGACCGCAACAGAACTAATTGATAAACGAGCCCCAAAGGCCAGAGATTCTACTCAGCTGCATTAATTTGGCGAATGGTTATCTTGATGCCCAACTCCCTCCCTTCCTCTCGCTCTTGTAATTATGCTCTAAATAAGCACAGGAGAGGAAGAAATAAAGCACTATTAACACTAGATAATGGTCCTTGAAGGAAGAATTTCATAAACCATTATGTTATACAGCTTGCTAACTTATTATCTCTCCAAATCACAGAGGGCTAGCTCTCTCTCCTAGCCTCTCTCTGAAGTCAGCCTCCTTGGCTGTGAAAGGCACTATACACACAGAAGTCGAAATCCCTGAATGCTCATAGAGGTAAACGGTCTGACTCCTCTGCCTCAGAAAGACAAAAAGCTAATCTGTTCCTTTAAAAAAATTTAATTATGAGTCCTTTCAGAGACCCCATAATTGAACTCATCCAACAGAACGTTTGCAACAAGCAAGTGGCAGAAAGCAAAGAAAGGTAATATTCATCATGATTTGGCAGCTGAAATCCCTTCCCTCCCAAATCTGGAAGAGATTATTCGAACCTTTCTCCTTTCAGTTCACTATACCTTGAAATTTGTTGAAAAGGTCCTTATAAATCCCTGCACTCAGAAGAATGGGGCCAACTTGAAAGAGGAGTGGTCAGGATGAGGATGTTCATGTGTGGGCTTAGGGCTCTTGCTATTCTGAAAGCTACACTCTATTTCCTTGCAGAAAAAAGTGCACTTCAAATTAGAGAAGATTATAGCTTTCTTCGAATCAATGTGTTGCCCTAGTTCTAGAATTCAGAGAATTTTTAAACATCGCTACAATCCTCTCAGGGAAAAATGAAAATGAGGATGTCTCATTATTTTAAATAAATGCTTGGCTTCCTTTGCAGTGATGGATATGGTGCCTTGACTGCCTTATATGAGACACATTTTTAAAGATGGGCAGAGCCATCACTTATTTAATCATAGGAGCCTGGGAGCCTGGCAGTATGGTCGGGCCTTGGGTAGGGCTTCTCCACTGGGAAAGAAACACCATGATGTTTTATTACAGAGGTGGAAGAGGATGAGAGGAAAGACATCCTACTCATATAAACAGCAGCTGGGAGAATTTAAAAATGATGAGCTATGCGACACCAAAAAGAGTATTCATTTGCCCCATTATTTTGGGTAGGGGAAGCTGATATAAATGGATATTATTAGAAACCAGAAAGATGTTAGTGTATTGCTACCTAAAATTTACAAAGTCTAAGGAGATATTTCCTAGTCCATCACAGAGAGGTAATATTTTGGGTCATATTTCAGAGAATGACATTAGTACCATGAAGGAACTGATAACATCATATAGAAAAAAACCTTGCAATTTTTATTTTCCGTTTGTTTCCTTTTCTAACTCAAATGCCCCTTTACACAACATCAATTTATCAGAACACATAACAGGCAAAAATAATTTTTTTAATTTTTTTAATGTTTATTTATTTATTTATTTATTTATTTTTTTCAACGTTTATTTATTTTGGGGACAGAGAGAGACAGAGCATGAACGGGGGAGGGGCAGAGAGAGAGGGAGACACAGAATTGGAAACAGGCTCCAGGCTCTGAGCCATCAGCCCAGAGCCCGACGCGGGGCTCGAACCCACGGACCGCGAGATCGTGACCTGGCTGAAGTCGGACGCTTAACCGACTGCGCCACCCAGGCGCCCCAATGTTTATTTATTTTTGAGAGAGAGAGAGAGAGAGAGAGAGAGACCGAGAGCAAGTGGAGGAGGGGCACAGACAGAGGGAGACACAGAATCCGAAGCAGGCTCCAAGCTCTGAGCTGTCAGCACAGAGCCCGACGCAGGGCTCAAACCCACAGACTGAGAGATCGTGACCTGAAAGCCGAAGTTGGATGCTTACAACTGACTGCGCCACCCAGGCGCTCCTAGGCAAAAATAATTTTGTGTAGCTGCTGTCAATGGAAATTATTTTGTAGGCAATCTTATGGCACTGGAAGATCTGGATTCAACTTCCAGATTTTTAGTAATCAGCTCTGGACTCTGTGCATCTCTCCACCTTTGTTTCCCCATCAATGAAATGAGAATAATGACATCCGGACATACTTTGCAAGGTCATTGTATGGATCAAATAAGATACTGGATTTGAAAATACTTTGTAAGCTAAATACTGCTACCAGAACGAAGAGTATTATCATTATTAATATAAACATGATAAACAAAAGACAAATCTTGAGGGTATCACCTATAAAATGTTTAATGAGCAATAAGTCAACTCATCTTGACTGGTGCAAAAGCAGTTTTCTTATTTGGCTGATACTCAAAAGGGGTGGGGGGAAAGCTCGGCAGTTGACTGTTCTCACAAGAAGTTTCAATTTCATTTTATAATGTGAATATTAAGAGGTCCTATACTTCTGTGAAAAAGGATACACAAGTTAGAGGAGATATTATGATTATTATTAGCACTAATGTGATAAAGAACTAGATTTTTTTCAAATACAACTTTAGAATATCAAAAATCTACCAGATTTAAATAGCCCTCTGAGTAGCATTTACATAGTCATAATTAACATTCTATGTCCACTAGGACAGGCTCAAATGGCTATACCATGAGTATTTTAGAGATATTCAAGACAAAGCCAATTCACGATTTGCCAGTTTTTCTTCATAGGTTTGTCAAGGTCGTAACAGAACTTATCCACAATGTAATATTACAAAGCATATGATCATTTCATCACTCAACTTAAGGGACTTGGCAATTTTCAGCATCAGAGTTAGCTTTATGAATTGCTCTGGAGATGTACCCAAAGGAAAGCCTGGGTGACAATGAGTTCTGTTTGGCAGAGTAGCTTTTTAACCAAACCATTTTGTTTCTGAAATCTGTGATTCTGTGTATACTTTCTCAAGTTGGTACCTCCTGGCCAGTGAGGTGACAAATGCTGTCCTGGATTTCACCAATATCCTCAGTCACCTGTGTTGGTTCTTCACAGTCCTTACCTCCGCCAATCCCCAGTGTTGCTCCCCACAAGCTATTTACCAAACACTTGCTCAGCTTCCCCTCACCAGACACTATTTTGTGTTAGAGATTTTCCTTTCTACACATTCCCCTCTTTTCATAACTCCCTTTTTGCTAATGATTCTTATTTCCCCAATGGTTAGAGACCCAGCCTGCCAGTTTTCATCCTACTGGCACCTTGAACTCTTCACCACAATCCACCTTGCATAGCTCTTGAATCTGTTTGCGGCTACACTGGACTCTTCCCACTTGGATTCCATGGGCAGGGCTCAAGACATTAATCCCCCCCCACCCAAGGCCTCTGAGGTTCAACTCTCATTCTTGTCACTTTACCATTCTCTCTTCCCTACTGCATCAGCTCTCCACAATCATTTGCAATCTTTATTCCTACCCCTGAGCCTTTAAATTTTGTGGGGTAAGATCTCATCGTCAAAGCGACTGAGACAATTTGGCCTCCTGGAGAAAGCACAGGATTGACAGTCAACAGAAGAAACCTCAAGTTGTAGTTTTGCCATAAAATTCTTGGGAAACATTTTCCTCCTTAAAAATTTCTCTTAGTTTCAAAATTGCATTAATTTTCACTGATCAGGAATTCCACACCAGTCCATGATTTCTCAACCCACTTGATGAAAGGCTCTTCAATGCACTATTTGGCATTTTCAGTCTTTCCATTACCATTGGCTCTTTGTCTTTAGAAGGGCTTAGAAAAACGACGAGAATAACAATAACAAAACCTCTTGACCCTGGCATCACTTTCAATTATTGTCATATTTTTCTCTTTCATTTCATATCCAGAGCCCCCAAATAAGTGCTCTCTCACGCTTTTATGCATGAAAACTCTTTAAATCGTCACCCATTTAAACTCTTGCAATCTATCTGCATGGTGCATAACGTCATTCTGAGTAAAGCCATAAGACCTTCCCTGACAGCTTAGTCACTCTGTTCTTCCAACTCTTGCCTAGGATTCCTCCTTCCTGCACTCTCATGTTTCTCTGCTCGCATTTCTGGTGGTCTTTGCACTTTCCTCTTTCCCCCTCCTTTGCCTGCTCTACCCATTTTCCACACCATACTCAGCCCCACTTCCAGTCTCATTAGCATAGGGAACTCCCTCAGCAGTCAGCTGTCTAGCAGAGTTCACCGGAAACGTGGGTCAGAGACCAATGAACTTTATACATCCCTTTCCATTTTCATCGTGGTTCTCTCTCTCAGACCGGGTATAAATGTAAGATGATACCAAAGTGGAGAGACATTTGCCTTCCTTCTGCTTTCTGCTTTTTCTTTTCCCTGTAGAAAATAGATTTCAGAACATGTGTTTGAGTCCAATTTCTTTTTAAGCTAGGAAGTCTATATCGTAGACAAACTTAACAGGCATTGAGGACAAGTTTTACTAATGACAACAAAAGGTAAAAAATGATTTTGTGCTTTTTGTACATGCTCTACACATGTGAGAGCTTTACTCTTCTTTATATTTGAGATGTCAGGCTGTTTCTGAAACTGTTAAAATGTTGTAAGGTCCATTCAAAGCATGTTTTTACTTGGTCCATTAGAGATGAGTTTCCATGAAATTCTGAGACTATTTTTTTTTGTTTAAAGACTGCATTTTAGGGGCGCCTGGGTGGCGCAGTCGGTTAAGCGTCCGACTTCAGCCAGGTCACGATCTCGTGGTCCGTGAGTTCGAGCCCCGCGTCGGGCTCTGGGCTGATGGCTCGGAGCCTGGAGCCTGTTTCCGATTCTGTGTCTCCCTCTCTCTCTGCCCCTCCCCCGTTCATGCTCTGTCTCTCTCTGTCCCAAAAATAAATAAACGTTGAAAAAAAAAAAAAAAAAAAGACTGCATTTTAACAGTCATTTTTTTCCAGTAAGGCCTAGACAGATGGTACAGGTGACTTTTCTAAGAGATATCAAGCTATTTGCTTCCCCTTTCCTTTATTATGTTATTTGAAAGCCATCAGACAGTTTGAGTTCTATAAAGGTAGAATTTAGGAAAGGTCTCTAAGTATAATTGGAAACAGGTCAGTTGTGGAAGGAAGTAGACATTTTGTTGTTGTTAAAACACATGAAGCCATACAAATGTAAAACTATCAGAAATTAGAGGAAGAAAATGTCATTTGTCATTATTCTCTATCATAGCTCTTCAGTGAAAAGTGTAACCACTCGCTCATCTACAGCCTATGGAACAAGGACATGAAAGGGGCCTTCAGGAGGCTCTTGGGGAAAACGATTGACTTCTAAGGTGTGGGGCTGAGGGAAGAGGAAATAAATTAATATTCTGGATTGCCTAAAAAAAAGTGTAACCATTTTTATGACTGGGTAGATTACCATAGGACTTCATTTTTCAAATTTGCTCAATTAAGATTATGACATTAATTATTTTAAAACAATATTTTAAATAATAGTTTGTATTTAATCAATACTATTTGCTAGGACTATATAAAATGCCTTACAAATAACTATTTGTACATATAATTGAGAGGACACACCATTGCTTCTCTGCCTCTACTCATAATATTCTCTATAACTTACATATAATCCTAACAATTATAATTGTTAGTAAGCATCCTTGTTCCCATTTTACAAAACAGGAAACTGAGGCCCAAAGAGTAAGCAACTTGCTCCAGTGTCACAATTACTGAGTGATTAAACATGGATGTGAACACGATCTCTTAAACTGGAATGTGTGGGTCTCTACACCATATCCTACATTTCACTTTTTACATGTAGTCAGATTAAAAATGTTTGTTTTCCCTATTTCCTTTAGTTATCCAGGCAATAATGTGAAGGTAGGGAAAATGAACTCACAGCTGCTGTGCCTCTCACCACCACTCAAGGCTCTTTCTGGCCCTGAGACCACTGGTTGCACAATGTAAAAGCTGTCATTATTTTTAAAAATTTTTTTAATGTTTATTTATTTTTGAGAGAGAGAGCATGAGCAGGGGAGGGGCAGATTGAGAGGGAGACACAGGATCCAAAGCAGGCTCCAGGCTCCAAGCTGTCAGCACAGAGCCCGATGCGGGGCTCAAACTCACAGACTGTGAGATCATGACCTGAGCCGAAGTCAGACACCCAACCGATTGTGCCACCCAGGCACCCCCATTATTTTTAAATGAGAGCTTGAGAAAGGATAAAGGATTCATCTCCCTTCACAATATTAAGATATCTAGAAAATCAAACCAATAATGATGCTTAGAGCCCATGCAATTCTGGGTCAAAAGGAAACAGTCGCTCTTACGAGATATTTTAATAAAGCTTTGAAGGCCAGATGAACTACTCATCTCTACCATAATGACGCAATCATTTTATCTTGGGAAGAATGTAAGACTTGGCTCTGCCACTTACTAGCGATGTGACTGTAGTCAAGTAAATTCTCCATTTATGGCAGATTTGGTAGTTTAGCTATTCCAATCTATTTCTATTCCAATTCCCCTTTAGCTTTTCTTCCAGGAAGTAGGCCAGTTGTAAAAGAAGCTGAAGTCCAAAAACTAAATTTCCCAGGTCCCTTTACAACTTGGATAAAGGCATATGACCTAGTTTCCACCAATCAGATGCCTCTGGGCAAGACACAGATGCAGGGGTCAGCAACACAATATGGGGTGCCTTCTGGTGATTTGGATTGACTGGAGAGTACATGGAGTGACAAAGGTGTCTATTCTCAAACTGCTGTGATAGAATTTCCATCCTCCAAATGTGACATCATAGGTGTGAGTAGAGGCAGTGGAAGCAATGATGTGCCTCCTAAAACAACTCTAAAAATTGTCAAGCACTGTTTGGGCTGTGTTGGTCATGGTGTTGGTCATGACTGTTTGGTCATGCTGTTATGGCTGGTGAGTAACCTGACGTGGGTCTTGTCCCCCCGGAGATTCCATGAACTACCTAATGCCCTTTGAAAAGTTCCTTTCTCTTTTACCTGTAAACTGGCTTCTGCTTTTTAAACTAAGGACCCCAAACCACACACATCATTTTCTCTACTCTTTAAGTATGGAATGAAATGATGACATCTCATATTTGTCAGAATGGCTAAATTTAACAACTCAGGAATCAACAGATGTTGGTGAGGATGCAGAGAAAGGGGAACCCTTTTGCACTGTTAGTGGGAATGCAAACTGGAGCAGCCACTCTGGAAAACAGTATGAAGGTTCCTCAAAAAATTAAAAATAGAACTACCCCTATGATTTAGCAATTATACTACTAGGTATTTATCCAAAGGACACAAAAATGCTGATTTGAAGGGGCACAGGCTCCCCAATGATTACAACATTGCTATTGACAATAGCCAGATTATGGAAAGAGTCCAAATGTCCCTCAACTGATGAATGGATAAAGAAGATGTGGTATATAGGTGTATGTATGTGTATGTGTGTGTGTGTGTGTGTGTGTATATATATATATATATATATATATATATATATTTGGAATACTACTCCGTGATCAAAAAAAAAATGAAATGTTTCCATTTGCAACAATGTGGATGGAACTAGAGTGTATTATGCTAAGTGAAATAAATTATTCAGAGAAAGACAAATACATGATTTCACTCATATGTGGAATTTAAGAAACACAAGATGAACATAGGGCAAGGGAAGGAAAAGTAAGATAAAAACAGAGGGAGGCAAACCATAACAGACTCTTAAATGCTGAGAACAAACTGAGTGTTGCTGGAGGGGAGCTGGGTGGGGGATGGGCTAAATGGGTGATGGGCATTAAGAAGGACACTTGTTGGGATGAGCACTGGGTGTTCTATGTAAGTGATGAATCACAGCGTTCTACTCCTGAAGCCAGTACTACACTGTATGTTAACTAACTTGAATTTAAATTTTAAAAGATGGAACGATGATAATCTAATTTTCAGGCTGGTTGTGAGGTACATGCATTATAAGCTTTAAAATGGCATATAAATTTGCTATTTAAATTGCTGGACATTTAAGCATTGCTTGAGAGAGCTACCCACCACTATAAAATGAATGAATCCCTGCTATACTCATCTAGAAAAATGCTGTGTAGCATTGTCCATGTAAGGAGCCGCCTTTGAATTGTGGATCATATTTGAAAACCCTATTTTCTCTCTCCATGCTGTCTAAAAATGTATGGATGTGTGTTTTGGCTGGATGTCACATGGCCCTCTTGTGACCTTGCTTAGGGCAAGATGCCCTGGATGACAACTGCTTATCTCTTCCAGGAAACTCTGTGCGCCTTTCTTCTAGGTGAATTCACTGAAAACCATGGAGTCTTCATTTAAAAATAGGCCGCCATAAATACACTCTCAAAAATTACTGAAAATTCATTTGGTTCTTTTTTTTTTTTGATGTGTTAATTTTACCTATATAATTACACATGGCACCATACATGTGTCTACTACTAAGTCTGAAGACGTGCTGATAACTCATTACTCTCTGTTCTTTTTTTAATTTGGGAGGATTACTGAAATGCTTTTGTTTGCATTTACTCATTCATTATATTTGACAATCCCCTGAGAAACATTTACAAATGTTGGGGCGCCTGGGTGGCTCAGTCAGTTGAGCATCTGACTCTGGTTTTGGCTCAGGTCACGATCTCATGATTTCCTGGGTTTGAGCCCCGAGCCCGTGTAGGGCTCTGTGCTGGCAGCACCATCTTGCTTGGCCTCTCTCTCCCTCTCTCTCTGCCTCTTCCCCACTTGTGCTGTCTCTGTCTCTCTCTAAATAAATAAATAAACTTAAAAAAATGGAATAAGCCATAAATTTAAAAAATTTATAAATGTTATTAAATACTCATATTAAAATGCAAATTCACTACCTTTAAGAAGCTTTTGTTATATTAACCATAATCCATGTGGTAAGAAATAAGAAATAATTAGAGTTATGGTACTCTAACTGAAAATAGTTCATTCTTGATGTAGATGATTGGTTTATATTCATGGAAGACACAAATTTTGATTTGGATCTCAAATTTTAAAAAATGAATAGAGAAATCTCAATAGGTGAAAACTTGGTTGTGGGGAAGAGACATACAATGTTAAGAGAAAAGCATTTGCAAAGAAACAAAAGTGTTAAATTGATTTATTTGAGAATAGGGGGCCATCTGGGATGGTAGAGTGTTGGATTCATGATAGAATATAGTTGAAACTGAGTATGCAAAGGGAGTCATTGCTCATGAATTTATTTTTTTCTCCACCATACTTTCACCATTTCTTCATTTTCAATAAAGTTTCATAATTTACCACTGATTGCATTTTGGGTTGTTTGTTTCTTTATGTCATATGGAAAGACCCCTTAATCACTAGGCTGGTTTTCTCATTGCTTTTAACCATGTCCATTTGATCAACTGTCACCTCTATAAGGACAAAGATTTTCTCTGGCTGTATCACTACCTTTATTTCTCTTATTATTACTTCTATCTTTATCACTGTACCTAAGTGTAATAGCATGGTGCAAGAAATACTGTAGCTGATGAGTAAATAACTGTGGAGTAAATGGCTTCCAGATAAATAGCCATCAACAGTTATCTGTCATACAATAGTAGCCTTGTTGAGGGCTCTTGAGAGCTGAGATATCATTCATAAGTGGACTGTATTCCAGAGCAAGCATTTGTGTGTTGTGCTAGAAAGATACACAAGAAGGTGTTTCGTAGTCTGAATATATGATATCTTCTCCCAAGCCTGGACCTTTTCACTATGCCATTCAAGGCAAATTTCTGCCTCCGATTTAATTCCTGAACTCGTGACTTTGTTGTAATCGATTCTAGATTAAAAGTAAATTTTCTTTTTTTTTTTTTTATGAAATTTATTGACAAATTGGTTTCCATACAACACCCAGTGCTCATCCCAAAAGGTGCCCTCCTCAATACCCATCACCCACCCTCCCCTCCCTCCCACCCCCCAAAAGTAAATTTTCTAGATAAAAGATAACATTTCTGGAAATGACAATAAACACACACACACACACACACACACACAGAGCCCAGCATTAATAAAAAAGAAATTCAGGAAACATAATATAGAATCTGAACTTTTTCTGGGGTGAATATTTTTCAAAATTTTTCACAAGTTGTCAACTGTCAAATCCTTGAATTATTCTTTCCTGAATGTCTTTCTGAACCATTTTTTAAAAATAAATTATCTGGCTTGCTGTTGTGGTGGGTCATTTGTGATTACATCCATCTTGTCCAGTTACAGCAGTAACATGTGTAAATTGGATCTCTAAGGAGTGATAACGTGATGCAAATAGTGCTTTTCACCTTGGGTTACCATAGCCACAGTCATTATTCGCAATAGCTACTGTACTGTGTTCTTCTGTGAAATCCCCTAACAAGACGCTCACCTCATGTCACTTCCAAGATACTGATAAGAGTATAAACATTGAAAAGTTTGGAGACAGCGTAACTTCACTGCTAAAAATGCCCTTCCAGGAAATTATCTTCAGAGCTATTATTATGTTGGCTTTAGCATGCTTGGAAACTCTATACAGTGGCCATATGTTGCCAGATTCAAGAGGAAAATATGCATTTTGGTAATAGGAATGGGGGCAAAGTATAACCTCTAATATCTGAAAAGTTTTCAAGGCATGAAGTAAGTAACAATAATGAGCTCCTTGGTTCCTGGGCATCTGTCAGTCCCAGAAGACTAATAGAGAAGTGCCAATGCTTCTGTGTCCCTGGGGAGCTCTAGGGCATGGCTCCTGGGGCAATTGTCAGAAATCAAGATTATTATTTATCTTGCACTTGGAGCAGAGAGCTAAGCAAATAAGTAAATGCCCAATATGAGTAATGTATCCATGTGGTCTGAAAGAAGAAGTTTTTTCAGTGTCGCCTCATCACCAGACTTCATCCCAATATCCTTATTACTTGGGATGTGAGATGCTAATGGGAAGAAAACACTGGATTAAATGAAGTTTTCAAGTTAATTTACAGCAGGACTGCTCAGAGCCTTTAATATGATGTATTCTTTTGAGAATCTCAAGACTGACATAAAATAGCTCACTGAATTTTGCTTTTACTAGACGCTTCTTGGCAACACAGTTTGAGATGGACAGTTATTGGACAGTTAAGATGCTCCGTGACCTCCCTTTTGGGATTGTAAATGACTCTCATCACATTATTGTTACTGTATTTTTTGTTTCTTAAAAAAGGGATTTAAAGAAAGGCAGATTGGTCACAGCCTTCTGGTTACTTTATGGGGTGAACATAATCCTATTAGAGTATCTATTTAAAAAAATTATTATAAGCCTAGTACCTTATAACTCTTAATTTTCTAAACTTTTCTCTTTCTAACTGCATTTTATGGCTATATTGCTTTTGAGAAAGCTTTTGTTTTAGTAGTACTAAAAAGATACAAAACAAAGATACATACACAGGACAGAAAATTAAGACGATCAAAATAAACAAAAGGAAGAAAATAAAAATCACACATAATCCTATCAAGCAGATACAAGGACTGTTGACAAGCAGATACAGATCTTTTCTCTATTTGCATTTTATATTTTTTATTTATAAATTTTTTATTTATAAATAAATCATGTTATATGGACATTTTCATGTTTTTTTTCCTTCTTAGCATCATCAACACCTTTGCCTGCCATTACCAATATTCTCATGACACTTTGTTTTCAATTACTACCATATTTTATTTATGTAATCATCCCTCCACTATTGCTTACTTAGTCTAACAGACTTCCTGCATTTCCTGAGTTTATTCTGTTAGCATCCTCAGAGACTCCAGGGATGTGAATATTAGAACAGATGACAGTGTTCTTGGTTCTGTAAGCCTTGTCCTAGAAACTTCATGTCTCAATTGCAGTGTCAGAGAACAAAGGCACCAACAATGATCTGCTGCCTGGAGTCCCTGAAATCATACTCATGGTGGTGCTGACAGTCATAACTTCCCAACCTGGCTCATTAATCTGCAACTACAACTTACTCCCGGGCCACTAATATTTCAGAGGAACAATACAAGCAATCGAAACCTGCAATTTATGGGTCAAATCCACAGAACAGTCCTAAGTCAACCCTTCTGCTCTTGGGATGAGAACAGTATGGCATCTGAGAGCCTTTATGATGCCAGTATGAGACAGGTCCATCTTTTGTTTGAAATCTTCCAGATTATTTATCCTGCAGCTCATTCTGTAATCAATGCCCATATCACTAACACAATACACAGCATCGTCAGCACAGTAGGGACAGTTATTAAGAGGGTGAAATCAGCACATCCTGGTAGTCTGTTTGATGAGCCAACTCTGATGATGATTTGAGCTGTCAAGTATTGAGGATACCTATCTGGGCACTCGCCACAGAAGTTCTTCCAGGTCAGGTATGATGGGAGCTAGCCTGGTGGGCTGGATCTCCCTGGTCAAGTGGAGCTCTACTCCAGGAATACTATCTTATGAGGATGAGATCTCAGTTTCTTTCATCCTTGTTTCCCTCACTGTGAAGCACCTTGAAGTAACACTTCATATGAAGGAAGTCAAGTTGGACTAGACATACCATGGGCTATCTCTATGTGTCAAATAATCACGAAAATTTGCAGCTACAAACTCTAGTGTTTTAATTGCCAAGAGTCTGGATTTCATCAGTAATTTTGAAAAAGCGTTTGTTAAGGGACTTGTACCAGCGGGCAGTATTGTAAGGTGTTAAAAACTATAAAACTGCCATTTGCTAACTGTATCACTGTTCTGCACGCATTTCCTCAGAAGACAGGAACTGTGCCTACTTCAGATTCATGAAAATGAAATGAAATAAATATCAGGAAAGCACTCAATATCAGTCTGGGCACGTATTCGTGCTCAGTAAATACTATTTTTAATTTTAATACTTGAAGAAAATCAGAAATGTATTTAAATATTTTAATGCATGTTATTATGAATTAGGATGCTATTATTAATTGTCTCTCTTATGTGCAGGCACTGTGTTAGCTCCCGGGGGTAGAAGGTTGACCATCATACTTTCCTCTAAGGAGCTGAAGTCCAGTATTGTCACCTGGAGTTTATTTACTTATTTACTTATTTATTTAAAAATTTTTAATGTTTATTTACTTTTGAGAGAGAGAGAGAGAGAGAGAGAGAGAGAGAGAGTGAGTGGGGGAGGGGCAGAGAGAGAGGGAGACACAGAATCCGAAGCAGGTTCCAGGCTCCAAGCTGTCAGCACAGAGCCCGACGCGGAGTTCGACCTCACAAACTGTGAGAGCCAAAGTCGGGTGGTCAACTGACTGAGCCACCCAGGCGCCCCTGGAGTTTATTTTAATATAGTGTTGTAAGTGATGAAATAAATGGCATAAAAGTGTGTATGAGATGTTGTGAAGCTGCACTGCTCAGTGTAGACAGATGTAGGGAATATTTGCTGGAGTCATGGTACAGGCAATGCAGTGTTACTTGCTGGGTATCAGCATGGGCTATGGAAATGTCATTGGTGCTCTCCTCCAAGGCTTTCCACTCGGGCTTAAATCTAAAGAAGTGGAGAGAACCCAAGTAAGTGTTTTTGTTTCGACCATTGGTTTTGATTGCCCTACAGAAGATGTGATACAACAAGCCCCTACTATTCCGTATACAAAGTAACTTTTGTAATAATATATACCTTTTTTAGCTTAGTTCAAAGAATAAATTTTAATTCATTTTTTTTTCAGTTTTGTTAATATTTACGCCAAACCACATTCTATTCAAGTATTCAAAAACCTGGACCAAGTCAAAAGTTTCTGGTGTTTAAACAAAAATAAGCCAAAAAAAAAAAAATCCAAGAGGCAATTATACTGAAAAGGAAACATATTACAGTAGTGAAAATTACTTAAATATATTAGCCTTCTATCCTTATTTCCTGTGGTTTACCATATTTTTCCTTCTCCCTGAGATATTCTCGTGGCAGCAAATAGAGAATCTCAAAATCTGTACTTACAGTAACGATTTGGGTTTTTTGTACTTTTGTCTGGGGTATTTTACTTTCTTAATTAGGAACATGGCTTGAGTGGCTGCGGGCTAAAAACCAGCCTGGTACTGCTTCTCATCCCCTGTTAGGGAAAGGGGGAGGCTGGCACAGGCCTTTGATGTCATTAGATGGCTGATACATTTCATTTGTACATTTTGCAGAAGGTGCTTGGGTAAGTGTGGCAATGCCACAGTGGCCACGCTTCCTATTTGGGGAACGTGAAAGAGTATCCCTATAATCTTGGTATCTTTGAGGAATCTGCCAAACTGGAGGTTTAATGCCACTGTTTTGTTCCTCTCCTAAAGGCATAGAAAGGCACCTTCTCAAATTTTTAGTCTCCCTTCAGACATGAATGTGGCTCAACGTGGATCAATGTGGCTCACAATGATCAAACGTCAGATGTGAATGAACCACAAAGCCAGCCTTCTTTCTGACGGGTGAAGACCTGGGGTGTATGTATATTGTGTTCTAGCACTGGATGGAGGAGATTGCTCTGGATTAGCTTTTAAAGAAATTTTAAAAATATCTTTTTTTTTTAACAGCAATATATTGGGACAGAGGGTAACTACACTTGTGGTGAGTATGGCATAATATATCAACTTGTTGAATCACTGTGTTGTATGCCTGAAACTAATGTAACATTGTGGAGAAGCTTTTTAAATTTTTTTAAATGTTTATTTATTTTTGAGACAGAGAGAGACAGAGTGCCGGCAGGGGGGTGGGTGGGTAGAGAGAGAGGGGGACACAGAATTGAAAGCAGGCTCCAGGCTCCGAGCTGTCAGCACAGAGCCTGACACGAGGCTCAAACTCATGGACTTTGAGATCATGACCTTGAGGCAAAGTTGGACGCTTAACGACTGAGCCACCCAGGCGCCGCTATGGAGTAGCTCTTAAAAAAAGTCTTTTTGAGGAGGCTCTAAGTATTACACAGGTACGTCTAACAAGTTGTCATTCTCAGTGAAGTGCACAGCAGCATGTAAGGCAGCAGAAGTTTCTTAGCTTGCCTAAAAAGGATTTCAATGCGTCTATAAACATGATTAGTTTAGAAGCCTCAGCACAACGTCTTACAAGGAGAAAGTCTGTAGAGTGATTAACCATTTGTGACCAAAGTAAAAGAACCAGGAGAATCTAAAGCTAGAATTTGGGTCTTTGATTCTATTAAGAGACTTGTTATCTTCTGGAGAAGAACCCACACTGTGCTTTCGAGGACAGACAAGCCAGGCTAGGTAAAGCTGGTCTTTCTCCAACTTCCCACAAAAGATGTGCACTAAGAAGACTATTATTCAGATGGGGCTGACTTTTTTATAAAGAAAAATCCAGGCTTTGTTTGGGTGCCATCCATGTTTTTACTTCAAGCTTAACTCTTCTATGGTTGACATAAATGTTGACAGAGAACACAGTTACATGCACTAAGCCTTCATGCAAAGATACAAAATGGAGGCTCCTTTTAGTCTGAGTGGATATAAAGATCCTGTGACCCACGAGAATGCCATTGCTCTGACCTGATTCTCTTTTATTTTTGAATTCTGACCTGTGTTAGAGGGTGCTTTTGAAATGGACACTGGCACACCATATTTTGTCCAGTAAAGTTCTCTTTTTTGATAATAACCTACTTTACCATAGAATTCAACCCTTCATTGATATAGAAGACCAACACTGCACTTGCTTTTGTTAAGAACTCTGATTTTACCCTTAGAGTCTAAATTTCAATATTAGAAGTGGTCTTAAGAGATAATTTAAGGCAATAATCTACCCCAGGGATAAATCAGAGCATTTTAGATATAGATATTTCTTAGGAGCTCTAGGAAGAGAGTTTTTAGAATTTCCGTTGGGAATCTGTACTAGGATCTGATCATGTTCACTTAAAGATGTCATTTTTCATGTATGGGCTAACTACTCCTGTAATTTCAGCAGCTATCTTCCAGTTTTACCCTGGGACTTGGTGGGAAATAGTCAGTTCAGTTCTCTTTTATGGTACTTAAGTGAGGATCAATCAGAAACTTACAGCTTTCATTTCCCCGGATTAAGACATGTCCATTTTAATGGTGGCAGAAAAATGTTTCTAGCCCACATGGTTATTATTCCATTCTTCCGGGGTCACTTTTCAATGAGCAACTCAGGAAATAGCTACCTTTGGCTATGGTTTTCACCTAGCCCATTGGTGCTGAAACACTGTCAAGATCTTTCTGATTTTGTTTAAATAATTGAATTTCCCTGAGATCCTCGCTGTATGATCTGCAAGGACCATTGGTGCCTCTATTTTTGTTTTTGTTAAATTAATTTTCTAGTCTGGGAGTTTTGAGCTCGTAACCTCTGCAAGGAGACACCGCCATCTGCCACGTAGCTCAGCCTCTGAGCTGTGGGGCTTAGAGGAAGCTGTATTTCAAGGACAAGGAAGCCAAGGAGGGGAATTTATTTTCGCTTTTCACAGACAACGGTGGGAGTGATTCTAAACTCTGGTAGGAGACTGCGTTAGGTGCCAAACTGCTACTGTCATCTGCATAATGTGTAATCTAAGGTGTTGATTCATCTCAGATAGACAGGCACATTTAGTGAGGGGAGGCGAAATTACACATTGCCCCTCTGCCTGCCCCTTAAGAAACCAATCACATCCTTGTCTCCATCAACTCTACAGAGGCAGGGACCTTTCTGCTCCACTGAACTTGCTTCTTGTCTCTACTTAGCAAATTGACTGATGGCACTGGCTCTTCCCCTGCTGCTGCCTCTGTCGCTGCTAAGTGCGGCTGCTCCCCCCACCCCTGCAAAGGAAAGAGACCATATAAATGTGACTGGCTGCGTTGGGGTGCAGTTTTTACTTTCTTTTTGTAAAACTGCATGCCATCCCTAAATAAGACTTACACTTTGAAGACTGGAGGAACATAGTTTGGAAAGTAGCATGCTATTAAATTCGAACCATTTGATGTTAATATAGTTGCAGAGTAACTGATTTTAGTGCGCAATTTGTTGAAGATAGCTGTTTGGCATAGAATTTAGGTTTTAGAGACTGGACATACAACTGCATGTTTAGGAAGGGCATCAAATGCCTTTGTTTTAACAAATGGAGCCTCTCATTTTAATAAAATTCCTAACATTAAATATTTAGTGTAACTTCTATTTTTAAATACACAGCAATCAGAAGGGAGACTCCCACAACTTTGACTTTTTGCAACATTGTCCTTTGTCTCCTTTCCCATTGTACAGTAATGGTCTTGCTTAGTACATTCTCGGGGGGACCGAGGGTAGAAGGTTTCTACATCCATCCTACTATAAACTTTTTATAAGTATTTATATGAACATTTGTTATAAACATCTTTTTTTGTTTGTTGTCCACAACTTTATTGTATTTAAAAAAATTTTTTTAGTATGAAATTTATTGTCAAATTGGTTTCCATACAACACCCAGTGCTCATCCCAACAGGTGCCCTCCTCAATGCCCATCACCCACTTTCCCCTCCCCCCACAACCCTATCAACCCTGTTTATTCTCAGTACTTAAGAGTCTCTTATGGTTATAAACATCTTATAAACATTTTCTCTGATTTTCAAATAATCATCCTCCTTTTTAGCAATGAAGAAACTGAGGCCCAGACTATTTGAGATTTTCCCATTCTTTTTGGTTGAACCACATGAAATTGCCACTATATAGCTTAAAAATGGTTGAACATCAGCAGCTTCATATGGCTCAACCCAACAGCTGTTCAAGAGAGCCAGGATTCAAACTCAAGTCAGCCAGGGTCAAAGTCAGCCTTCCCTCCATTATGCTGTGATGCTGCCTTATTTATTTATATTCTGTATTGTTTCAAGAATATAGCCTTGTATGCATTACCTACTTACTCTATGTGTTAATAAAATATCTATTGATTGGCTTTTTAAAAATGGATTTTAAAGAAGTACCATAGAGCTATGTTTTGTAACTGGTTAGTAAAGTATTAGATATCAGTTTTTACTGCTATAAATGTGGGTAGTAGTAAAGGACTAGTAGATACTATGTCTTGAATCATTAATTTCTCTACTCTCTGCATATGGTACAAGTTTCCCAACTTCCAAACAGCATCCAAAGAGTGATGGGCTTCTCTTGGAACAGGTGAAATCCTGCATCTCTGGTCTCTCTTCTTCCTGTGTTTTCTCCTGCTAGCAAGGCTTAGCAATGTCACAGCTCTTAAGAAATGACTAAAAAAGCAATTAGATGATTTCCCTTCAAAATACCTCTCCCCTTTCTTTCTCACTCTATTACCATCTTCTTCCACACTTTAATGTCTTTCCCTCCAACACTTTCTCTCTTCTAGAGATAATATTCTAATTTTTTGGCCACAGGTGTTTAGCTCAAATCCTTATACTGACCATTATAAGAACATGGCTGCACATTTTGGAAGAACCCAGGTGGTTTTCATACTGAGTATGTCCAAAAGATATGAATTTTGATAGCAAATCAATGACTGCACGATTTATAGTGTAATTACATAGTAATTACTCAATTTGCTTGTGAACACTGACTCCCCTCTGTGGGTTTTAAACAGATGTCACAGCAGATGCACTTCATTTAAAGGAGAATTTCTATTAACTGCCGCAGTGGTTGGGCTTATCATTGTCAGTGGTGCTGAATTAAATCGGTAAGAAAGGGCACTGTTGAAAACTATTAGGGAATATGACTCAGACAGGAGAGGGACAGACAATGTTACACATGGGAGGGCTCCCAGTCTTTGAAGGGGATTGATGAACACTTGGCTTTGGGGTCATGTGACAGTTATTGATAGTAATAACTGAGTTTTGTACCAAACTTTCTAGTGTGCAAATTTATTTCTCCTCATGTTTTCTCATGTGATTATCACTGGAGTCCAGGATTGAGGTATGAGTATCCTGAGGCTCAGAGGTCACCCAGATTCTTACCAGGGTGTGTGTGTGTGGGGGAGCCCAAACCAGTGCCCAGGCTGCTTGGCTCCCAAACCCACTTCTGTTTTCATCACACCATGCTGCCTCTTCAAGCAAAGAGTCAGTGCAGTCAACAAATCAATTAGACGGTTCCTGTGTTTTTAATCAAACTGACTGACCTTTTGATTTGTTAATTTAAAATCAAAGCAATCGAATCACTTGTTTGCAAAAAATACAGACTAAGAAGCGCTTGTTTAGTTTTCCATCAAACTCTCGGTTTTGGTGGTGTGTATTTTCAAACAGTTACAGTTTGAAATCAACTTTTTGTGCAACATGGGAGACTGCCAGACATGCACCAGCTTGTTCAACTAAATCTATACAAAACCAGGATAATCACCACTAGTAGCATCCTCTTTAAATGTGTAGAACAATGTGCCCATATTGATATTGACAGTTTAAAATTATGGGCAAGTTTGAAATCAAAGAATGTACAAACTCCTCAGTTGAAATCTTGATAGCATTTCACTGAAGCCTGGGAATAACTTGCATATATATATATATTATATATATATTATATATATATATATATTATATATATATATAATATATATATATTGGGGAGAGAGAGAGAGAGAGAGAGAGAACAAGCAGGGCAGGGGCAGAGAGAGAGGGAGACAAGAGACAGAATCCCAAGCAGGCTCCACACTATCAGCACAGAGCCCAATGTGGGGCTCGAACCTGCAAACAGCAAGATCATGACCTGAGCCAAAATCAAGAGTCAGATGCTTAACCCACTGAGCTGCCCAGGCACCCTGCATATATTTTTTATTTTCCTTTCTGACCAACACATACATACATACATACATACACTTATTTATTAAAGTGACTTGATCCCTACTCCACTCCATTCCAGCTTCATCCAAATCTGGACAGTGGTATGTTTGGCCAACAGCCTGCTCACTACTGAGCCCTGCTCCCTGCTCTGTGAACAAAGGTCCAGCCTTAGTCAGGCTTGTCATTCAGGAGGCTGCTCTTGGGGCAAGAGCTCCAGAGTACTTCCTTTTGCTTAGTCCTTGAGGGCATTTCCCTGGGGCAGGGCTTCCAGTGGTGATTGGTTAGAACAACAGAGAGAAATGATCTGGTTGTCTGTCAACAGGACTCCCACACAAATGTAGAGCTTGGCTGGAAAATCTGTTTTTTCACTTTCTTCGTGGTTCTCCTTCATAAAAAAAAAAAAAATCCTCAACGCTGTCTAGAGATTTCTTTTCCTTTTCCTTCCCTTTTGCCAGACTCTGCTATAGTCTGGGGCACTTTCACCTGCCTTTCCCATTTTCTCACCTGAAGGATCTGGCTGCCCAGCTGTGCTCTCTCCTTGCTCATTTCTCCATTCTCCTGCTTGGACTTTGTACCTCCCTTGGGAACACATACCCTCCTACAGCTTCTCTTTCCACCATTTCTGGTCTTCTCTCACCTTCCTCCCACAACTCTGAGGACTGTCCTCCCAGACCTGCTCTTGGCTGGCAAGTCAGTGAGTCAAAGAGTCTCTGCTGGGGGAGCAGTGGCCCTGAGGCTGGTGGAGAAGGAAGCAGAGGGGGAGGAAAGGCAGCACATGAAACTTGAGGAGAATGGGGAAAGGGGAAGTCAGAAGCCCCTGCAGCCTGAAAATAAAACTAATAAGTAGGGTAAGACTTGGCTTTTCTGTTCTGCTCCAACTTAAAAAAAAATTTTTTTTAATGTTTATTTTTGAGAGAGAGAGAGCGAGCGAGCATGAGCAGGCAAGGGGCAGAGAGAGGGGAAGACACAGAATCCAAAGTAGGCTCCAGGCTCCGAGCTGTCAGCACAGAGCCTGACGCAGGGCTTGAACCCACAAACTGCAAGATCATGACCTGAGCTGAAGTTGGACGCTCAACCGACTGAGCCACCCAGGTGCCCTTGTTCTGCTCCAACTTTAATATAACACTTTGTATATCTATTACATTAGAAATCTAATATTAATGTATATAAATAAATCTATACAATATTAGAAATATTTTAACTAATCAATCTAATATTAGAAATAATTTCTGCAAAATGTCTGAGATAGTGAAATATAAACACTCCATAAAAGGTGGTCATTACATGATTATTTTTTAAGACTTAACATGACTCAAATAAATGAATTGGGTTCAAACCATGGAGCAAAATCTAATTTCGATAAAAGCAGCACTGTGTCCTTGATAAAAAATTCTCTATGTTATAATATACAGATTGTGGCAGTCAGTTGTGAGGGATGTCACAGGAAATTTATAATAATAGTCACCAAGTGCTGAAGTTTGTGTATGATTTTGGAGACAGGAGAGTGTAAACGAAAAGACTTAGATTCAACTTCTAGACGTGTATTAGTCTTGAAACATTCTGTAATCTCTATAGACCTCTCTTTCTTAGCCTGCAAAATGAAGATGATACAGAAGCAATCGTTCACGGTTGCTCTTAGCTCAAATGGGATCATATACACAAAACTCATGGCACTGTGCTTAGCACACAGTAAACACTCAATAAAGGCTGTCCACTACTGGGTTTCAATTTAAAAAGGTAGAGCAGATTTGGGGCATCTGGGTGACTCAGTTAGTTGAGCATCTGGCTCTTGATTTTGGCTCAGGTCATGATCTCACCGTGAGTTATATGATCGCTGCCTATCATCTTTCTGGCTATTTCAAATGCCCATAGGTCCTTTTCCAACAGGGTTACATTAATTAATTTATATGGAAGTTCATCGTATCCTAGACTTATTTCACTAGGGCATGAGGGACATTTTATACTATTAGAAAACATATGAAAAGCCCTTTGTGGGATCTCAGGTAGATTTTATTAGGGAAGAAGGATTTGTTGACCCTTTCATATTATAGGGTATTTTCCAAATGCCTTATAACTATATGGTTTATGGTAATTCATTTGACCAACATCTATTGAGCACCCACTACTTTTCTGCTCTAGCCTAGATGTCAGGGAGCCAAAGCATTAGATCTGTCACAGTCTGGTGAGAAAGCATGGCGCCTTACACACAGCTGAATAAATATTTGCCCAGGCAACTGGAAAATAAGTCCTTACTTAATCATACTTGCTGTTAGAGACCTAAGAACAAGCCAGCCTAGGAGGAAAGGTGGGGGAGCCACTACTCTGAGTTGCCACAGGTTTGCTGCCTGGAGAAGTCTTTACCGTGCTTGAGATCTTTCTGTGCTGTCTCTCCAGGGCTCAGTAAAATTCACTGAGAATACCTGCCACAAAGCCCCAGGAGAGAGCACTGTGATGTGGCCAACCTTTCTCTTGTTCTCTCTTTTCAACCTACGAATTGTGTAATATTCTGGTTTCCATTCTGGTCTGTTCAGTGGCAGAGCCACAGGTCAGGAAGGACTTTGGTTATAGCACATCCAAGGCCATAAATAAACACAGCATTAGAAAAGCAAACTCTTGGATGCCAGCCATGCAATGAAGGGAAACTGCCATATCTGTGGCCAGAGAGAGGGCAGGGTGAGTATCATTTGCAGAGCTCCCTGCTCCTCAGCCCTCCACTGCCCAAAGCCAGAGCTGCTTAGCATCATCTTGTTCATTCCGTTTCACCCGGGTGCCAGTCTAGGCTGGTCCAGTCCCCTGTAAGCACCTAAGGTTACAAGGCAAGTAAACAACGAGTTAGCATTCTAACTCAGGCCATCTGACTCTGGGGTTCACACTGTAAACCACAGTATAGGTCACATTCCCAGCACCTAGAAACAGTACTATTTCTGGGTTTCCTTTTATGTCTCTGTGATGGTTAATTTTATGGGTCAACTTGGCTGGGCCACGGTGTCCAGATATGTGGTCAAACATCATGCTGGATGTTCCTGTGAGGGTGTTTTAGATGAGATTTACATTTAAGCCAGGACTTTTGAGTAAAGCAGAGTTCTGTCCATAATGTGGTGGGGGTGGTGTGGGGTAGGGCTCCTCCAATTAGATGACAGTCTGAATAGAACAAAAGGTGGATCTTCCTCGAGAAGAAGGAATTCTCCAGCAGACTGCTTTCAGACTTCATCTGCAATGCTTGCTATTCCTGGTTTTCCAGTAGAATGCCTTGGGACTCCAACTGTCATTCTTACCTGAGTCTCCATCCTGCTGGCCTCCCCTATCAGATTTCACACTCCCCAAGCCACCACAATCCTTAAAGTATAACTAGACACACACACACACACACACACACACACACTCACACACACATTCCACTGGTTCTGTTTGTCTTGAGAACCCTGCCTGACTAGTATAGTCTTCTTTGCTTATAAATTCCTTAAGCTAGGTTCTAGACCCTCTTTTCCTCTCAGGTCTAAGTTTTGCCTATTCTCTAAGCAAAATTTTCCTGCCCATGGTCTCAGGTATTATCCATATGCCAATAACTCTTGAATTTATACTCTAGCTCAGATGTGTCTATGGAACTCCAGACCCATATATCCAACTGTGTATATGGCATGTATTCTTGGATCTCTGGGGAGCATCCGAATGTAGTGTGTACAAAGGTAAATTCGTGATCTTGCAACCCTGATCCTCTTCTAGGGTTCCTTATCTGTGTGAAATGTACCCACAACCCTGTGAAAGACCAGGAGCCATTCTTAACAGCACTCTCTCCCTTATCTCTGCACTTAATTGATCACCATGTCCTTTCCATGTCACTTTAGAAACTTCTTATATCTTTACTTCACTCTATCCCCATTACCACCACCTGACCTATCCGTGAGGATTTCTTGCTTTGGCTCGTACAGTAACTTTCCCAGTGGCCTGCATGCTCCTTTCTGTTGCCCTCCAATAATTTTTTCTTCATAGCCACAATGACCTTTCTAAAATAAAAGCTGATCATGTCATTCTGTGCCATGACGTGTTTGAAACCATTCAGTGAGTTTCTACGGCACTTTAGGAAGAGGGTAAATTCTTAGCGTGACTACAAGATGGTTCCCAAGGCTCTGCATGATCTCATTCTGCAGTGTTTCTTCATTGCTCTCTGTATTCCAGCTAATCTTACTTTTTTTTCAAGTCTTCCTCACATCACTGGTCCTATGCACATACTGTTTTCATTTTTAAAAAGGTGCAACATTATTCCTAACCTCTCAACTCTCATATCAGGAGTCACTTTGAAAGACAAGTTTGTTTTTTTTTTTAACGTTTATTCATTTTTGAGAGACAGCAAGAGACAGAGTGCAAGAGGGGAGGGGCAGAGAGAGGGAGACACAGAATCTGAAGCAGGCTCCAGGCTCTGAGCTGTCAGCACAGAGCCTGATGCAGGGCTCGAATCCACAGACCACGAGATCATGACCTGAGCTGAAGTCGGCTGCTTAACCTACTGAACCACGCAGGCGCCCCACCCTTCCCTCATTCTTACCCAGATTTTTTTTTAAAAAAATTTTTTTTTCAACGTTTATTTATTTTTGGGACAGAGAGAGACAGAGCATGAACGGGCGAGGGGCAGAGAGAGAGGGAGACACAGAATCGGAAACAGGCTCCAGGCTCTGAGCCATCAGCCCAGAGCCCGACGCTGGGCTCGAACTCACAGACCGCGAGATCGTGACCTGGCTGAAGTCGGACGCTTAACCGACTGCGCCACCCAGGCGCCCCCATTACCCAGATTTTTTTGTTGTACAATCTTATTTACCCCAACTAACACAAATAATAATAGCTGAGATTTATTGAGTGTTTACCAAATTCAGGTGTCAAGCACAATGCTAAATCTTTCACATTAATCATATTTAAATATTATATAAGTAAAAAATACAACAAAATCTGAGCAGTATGTAATATTATTACTCTTTTTCACAGATAAGGAGCCTGAGAACCTGGGTGGGAAGCAGAGTAAAGACTTAGTGGATATTTGGCTCTCCCACTGGACTGTGTACGGAGTGAGGTGAGGCCATATAAAATGTGTTTAATCCCTACTTGTTGATCGAAATAATAATGGATATTTGAATGAATAATGAACTAGGATATATTTTAATATGGGAACTGAGTATCCCTTTAATTCTCCACTCTAGTCATCTATGAGATTATTTACAAAATTCTGAATAGTTGCTTATAAATGACAAAATGGTATCTCCAGTGTTAGAGATGTTTTAGAGTATCTTCCACTCTTCATTTTGATGATTATCTGCTCCATTTCCACATGAGGCAGCTATTCAGTTTAATTCTGCTCACAGTGAAGGGTTGTTTTTTTGTCCCAGTCCTTCTAGGGCTTATCAAATAGAGGGGGGTCACACCTGTGTTAGCACGCTGTGAGCACGCTGTGTTAGGTAAGCCCACATAGCTGCTATAACGAATAAACCCTAAATTTCCAAGTTTAGTACAACATATAGTTATTTTTTATTTGCGTCACAACCTAATAGGGGTGTTCCCACTTGGCCAGACAGCTTTCCACCTGGTTATCTAGGAGCCCAGTTTCCTTCCATCCCTGAAGACCTCAGAGTTCCTCCTCTCACTCCAACAGCATCAGGGGAGAGTGCTCATGGAGAAGGCACATGTACTTCCTAAAAATCCTGGCCCCCAAATGAAGCATGTCATTTACACTCACACTCCATTGTGAGAAAGTCGTCATGTGGACATTCCCAGTTCTAAGGAAGGCAAGGCAATGCTGTCTAGTTAGATGCCCAAGAAGAAAAGAGAGAAAACATATTTGAGTGAGTCACCAACCATTTTTGCCCTAGCTCCCAACCCTATAAAACAGAGCAGAGACAGGCTTTAAGATTAGTACAAAGTACCCTGGCAGATGGGAAGATGGAGCTTCATTTGAATGGTGGATATCTTAAAGACCAGAGGAGGAGGGGATTTTGAGTCTTGAAGGAAAGGTAAGTCCTTGATAGAAAGAGATGCTAACAGGTATAACTGAGACCATGCCAAAAATGATGTCAGAAGCCAGGATGGAGTAAGTGTATGAGAAAAATGTATGCCTGGGCCTTGGTCTATGTGTATATATCTCAGAATGATGTAGAAATTATTTTAATGATATCTTTTTCCTGGTTTTCCTGAACTCCTTCTATAAGTAATTAAAGAACAAACAGAATTACCCCCTCCACCGTATCTTATCCCTAATGTGAAGATATGAAATAATTAGAGGGTGTGCTGTGTAAGAACTTTAATGCCATCGAAAACTTCTATTTTTAAGACTGTGCTAATTATACGGGATGAGGCTGAACAAAAGGAAGATTTACAATTAGCAGAGCACAGTTTATTACAACCATCTCTGTTTAGAGGCTCTTCTGAACCTATATATGTAATAAATGAAGACTGATCTAGTGTTTACCATTTAGAGGACAACTCTGGAGATCATAGAAATGCAAGGCTGGGCTACTTTGGATATGATAGTGGTGATGGTATAGGAAGACTTTTACACTCTAGTCTAAGTGGTAGAGAGGAAAGACAAGGGTTTTTAGAGGGGGAAGACCTCTGTTCCTTCCTTGGTCTGCCACTCATTGGCTGGGTGATCCTAACCTTTCTGGGCTATTTCCTCCACTGTATGGGGATAATACTACATATGAAAGCACTTAACACTGAGCCTGGACTACATTAAGGTCCCAGGTTTTTTTTAAGATCCATTTCCCTTCCTTTCTTCTACTTTTCTTTTTCTTAAGCAGGATTTCATTCACCTCAATAAAAAATCCTTAAGACTTTAAGAACTGTACAAGAATGACTGTAATATCAGCTGGATGTATTTCCTCTAAATCTACCAAACTTCAATAAAGGCAGTTATAATATCTGTGGCTCTATCTGAGCAGTGTCAAGGATAAAGAAATACCTTAGTTGTCAAATCCCAGGAGGGCTGACTCAGCTCTTCTTTTCTTCCAAAAAAGATAAACTGCATCTCATGCAATCTGCTTTTTGCTAGGGGGTTTTTGTTTTGTTTTCAAACAAGATCTTCAGTGCAAAAGACAATCTCTCATACATATACATAAAAGGAGCCATGATGAGTCCCATGAAAGTTTGGGCTTTTCCCTAGATTCTGTTGCCAGAATATTAGAAATTGATATGAAAAGCTGAGAGCTTAAAAATTGCACGGTATTACATATTATTCAATTGTGAAATGCTGTGGGCTTCCCATCCCAAGCCTCAGCTCAGCTATGAATGGCCTGTATACTTAAGTGCATCTTCCCATTGACTGAAAGGATAGAGGCCCTCACTCCTGAGAAGGCATTAGGATTGCATTATCATATCAATAGCCCACATGCAAAGTTCTTGATAAAAACGATCATAATCCAGAGGCAAGAGATAAAATATGAGAGTTTGATTTGTGTAAACAAATCAAAAGCATTTAGAGTCAGCTACTTAATCTATCTCTAAGCATTGCCAGGAATATAAATACCAGAACAGCCTCAGAGTCAGAATAGGCAAGAGTTGAGAGAGTAGAAGGAACTCTAAAGATTATTTGCTACTTTTTTCTGATTTACTATAATCCACCCATATTGACCGCCTTTCAATTCTGTGAACCAGCCAAGCTCAGAGCCTCTTGTCTTAAAGCCTCTACAAATTGTCTTTCTGCCTCTTCAGATATGTCTCTTGTAATAGTCTGGATTGTCTCTGTTAAGCTACATTAACAAAAAGCCTCCATATCTCAGTGGCTTAAGACAATAAAGGTTTGTTTGCTCATGCTGTAGGCTGTGCATCTCCAGGGTGGGTTGGCTGGGGGACTCTGTTCTTTGGTGTCACACAAGTTCCAGGTGAAGGGACCAACCACATCTTGGACCATATGCCCTGTCAGAATGCCATAGGGAAAGGGAGCTAGAGCAACATCAATTAGATGCTCCAGCACGGAAGAGACACATATCGTTTTAATGCATAACTGATTGGCCAGATCAAATCCCATGGCCCCACGGAATCTTGGGGAGAGCAAAGCGATGCAATCCTATCACAAACCTGCAAAGGGGAGGGACAGGGAACCGCTCTCCTGCCTCACACCTGCCCTGACTACCTGTATGAAGCAAGGTCGAGCTCTTCACTGTCTTAGCACCCCTTTCATTTTTCCAGAGTGCTCATCACTATTTGTAATTGCATTGTTTACTTATTTCCTGCTTTCATTTTAATCTTTTTTTTCCCCCACTGAATTATAAGATCCCTACAAGGAAGAACTACAACAGCAGGCTAATCCTATGAAACAGTTCCCCCAAACGGTCAATCTGCCTAATATATTTAAGTCCTGAATATATTTGTCTTCAGTTTGGAGAATCCTTATGGTGTCACAGTCATGTCTCTCAGTCTATGTCCTTTTTGGCTGTGTGCTGATGCCTCTCCATTCCTCCTTATTAGAGGATCCTCTCCCCTAAATACCAGCAGGGCTAAGGCAAAGACAAACTGGGCATTCCTTCAAATGTTGGTTTGGAGCAAACTGGAAAACTATCAATTAAAACCTCACAGAAATCTCCAAAGATGGGAAAAACCAAATTACCCAGTGCAAATTGCTGTAAACTTTGTAAATAATGAAAAGAAAGGAATTTGGCAAACCAGCATTTTGTTGAATTTGCCTTAGGCAAACAGATTTGCAGGGAACTAGCTCAAGGCTCCCCACCCCTACAGTGGTACCTCACTGTCAAACTGAGCCTGGTGTTTAGAAATCTGAAATAACATCACTTTTTGGCCTTATGGCTAAGATCAAGTGTAGCAGTCTGAAATAACAGCCCATTTCATGGGCAAGGAAACTAGTTTGGAGAGATGAAGTTATTGGCTCAAATCACAGAGGCGATGGTGGAAGAGATAAAAGTATGATTCAAGTCTCCTGGTGCCAGTGGGGGCTTCTTTTCCTGATTCATACTCCAGGAAGGCTGCAATCATTTCAATAAACTTAGCATGCTATTTAGGGCAAAAAGTTAGTGTATAAAGGAATATTCTGAGTATTTGTTGTGCGTTTTATCATTTTAAATAAAAATATTTTAACAATTATGTGTTATTATAGATACTTTTTATAACTATTCTATCATTTTCTATAGAAAAAGACTATTATTTTCAAGTGAAATAAGAAATAATTGAAGCGCAATGGCCTGTGGGACAAGGTTATTTCAGCAAAGAAGTTTCAAGAATCAATTAGCTATCGCCTTAGAGAGATGGATTTTTAAATAGGCATTGTCTCAGGTCACCTGAGGGATATATTTAGCTCCCGGATGTTTCATCCTAAAAGAGGCCACCACTAAAATCAGTCAAAGGTTTCGTAGGCGCTTGTAAATATGAATTTTTTAAAAAGGCCACTCTCTGTTTAGCTTTCATTTTTTTCTCCCCTATCATTCAGGAATACGGGTTATTTTATGGCTTATGGCAAGGGTATTTTATATGTTATAGCAGGTAAACAGTAATGAGAGGAAAAAAGGAAATGTCTCGCTTTCCTCATTAGTCCTTAGATGTTGATTTCTGATTTTATAGGATTGCTGTTAATTTCCCCAGTGACGGGCTGCATAACCAAACAGTGCCTTCTTCTCTTACCTGTTGGGCCAAAGCTCGCCGTGTACCTTTTCTCTTACTATAGGTGCAGGGCACAAAGCATGGTCTCAGCTTGTCTGATGAGGACAGTGGCTTGTGCCAGGAGAAGCTGCTGCTTATTAGCGAGCTGCAGGATCCTATGCAGATAACGAAAAGAGAGAAAATGTTAGGGACAGTGGAGATTAATTCACCTCTGAGAAGTGAAAAAAAAAAGACTTGTATTTAGGTTACAAGTACAATAGACAAGATGGCATGAAAGCACTGAATACAGGTTGATCAAATGAAAAAAAAAGAATGAATAAATGAACAAATGAAGGTCGGTACTGGTCCTAGGTTTGCAAACCCATATGCCTACAAGACCAGGTAAGCAGCATGAATGAGGGGCAGACAGGTGTGAGACAATAGGGAATGGTGGGCTATGGACAGCACATGTCCCATCTTAAAGGGGGAGCCAGCACTCACATCTAGCTGATGGTTTTCACTGATGGCATAAGGAAAAACAGGCCCAATAATACCACAGCTTCAGACTTTCAAAGGAAGACAGAAATAAGGATTTTCATGTGAAATCTCTTGTTTTATATTTCATAAGTATAAATTAAACAAAACTTTGTGCAGGTCAAACGAGGTTAAAGCCAAAGCCTACCGGAGGGTCAGGGTTTGCTCATGGGTGGCCACCTTTTACCTAAGATCCAATGCAACATCTTCAGTTTCCAAATGGAGAGAAAGTGAACGGTTCAGGGGGCAGAAGCCTCTTGGGCTAGGACTCAGCTAGTGAGTGGCAGAACTGGGGCTTCTTATCACGAGTATCTTCCCTTTTACCTACAACCTTTCACTTCCACTTGGGACCACTCTGAGGTTGGCTGAATCTGATCAGATCTGTTTAAATGAAACATTGGAGGCTGCCTTCAGTTGATCTGAGCCTTGGGTCTCAAGATGCATTTATATAAAAGTTCATAAGAGGCATAATTTTCTCTCCATTTATATTATGGAATGAGTTCTGGGTAAAGCTGGATGACTAAAATACGATGGTCCCTCATAGGAAATAAAACTCTGATTGCAGGTATTTGTTTGGGATGGTGTTTAAGCAGTGTGGCCAGATAGGAAGAATGGCAGTGCTGGAGTTATGGGCAGAGGCCTGAGAGGGCCGCACTGAATCCACTTGCCGGTTCCAGTTTCTGCTAACAGGTTGCTCTGTTTATACGAGAGGCAGTGCTACGTGATGGCTAAGCGTATGGGATGGGTTGAAATACTGACTCAGCTGCTCACTGGGACTTAAGTTCTCTTAAATAGTGATAACGGTACCTGGATCATAGATTATACTGAGGTTTAAATGAATCGATACGCAGAAAATGCCTAGAATGGTATTAGCACTTAGTACATGTATGCTAGTATTTGTAAATGCACACGTGGTAGGGTCCTCTCCCTAAGGAGAGAAAAAGGAAAACAAACAAAACAAAACAAAACAAAAAAACCCTCAAGGCAACCTGGCTATATGCTATTACGTGACAACATCCATCACAACCTTGTAACATGAGACCATTTAACCTTGTAACATGAGACCACTTAACCAGACTACATGTTTGTGTGTTACCATATATGGGAGACAAAGAAATAGACAATGTATTAAAAAAACTATGCCACATGGGGTTCGGGGCTCAGTTCTTCGGGTATAAACCCAATTGAGCAGTGCTGGCATGAATAAAGTCGCTTCTGGGAAAGACAAGCCTTGGTGTCACGACTCTCTGTGTGAAAATCCTGCTACAGTGCCAACATTTATTGAATGCCTAATATACCCTAACTTACATTTATTATTTGTGAGCATCACCACATTCCTCTTCATTTTATATTATTATCTTTACTTTAATAATGAGATAACCATGACCCTGAGAGATGGTCTCTGGTCTAATATCACTCTGGCAGGTAGTAGAACCAGGTTTGAAACTAGGTCTACACAGCTTGGATATTTTGTATAACTCACATCTCCAGTGTTCAACTGAAGACTCTATTTAGATCTTTAAAGGGAGGTAAAGCCAACTTTGGTCAAACGCCAAATAATTATCAAGTCAAACACCAAAGCAAAGGAGTCCTAAAGCAAACAATTGAAAGCACTGCGATGCTTGATAATCTTCTGCCTTATATAAAAATGTACTGTTCTAGAATGCGAGCGCACCGCATGACTGAGAATAAGACAGGAGAGTATGTGGCCAGTTTTTAGTGTGTGCAAAGCCTCATGCTTATCTTTTAAAATGCTATGGTTCTTAATAGATTAATAATAATAAATCAGGGGGTGCCTGGCTGGCTCTGTCAGTAGAGCATGTGACTCTTGATCTTGGGATCATGAGTTTAAGCCCTACATTGTGGGTAGAGATTACATAAAGAAAATAAAAATAAATAAAATCTAAAAAAACTGTGATAAATCAAATTCCATGGAGGTAGCTTTTAAGAATTGAAACACATATTGTATATTAACATTGGGAAGATAACAACTGGATGATTTTATTTTAACATATTAAAGAAATTCCTCATTTTCACAAAATGAATATTTTCTATACAAAAAAGAATGGAATAAAACAAACATTTGTTAAGGTCTATGAAGCATTCATATGAAGCATCTTATATAAAACATATTGAATGAAGGAAAGGAAGCAAGGAGTAAAGGAAATAAGCAATTATGGACTGCTAACATGAGCTGGATCCTATGCCAGATAACTTTGTATACAATTTAGCATCTACTGAATGAAAAATAACCAAACCAGGGCCAAAATCTGTGTGGAAAATGTATGTATGGCCAACTCAATTTTCCACAGGCAGATATTTCCATTTAAACATCTTAAATCTTACTTGGACATAACTCCTTGCCTTGACCACCCATTCTGTTTTGTTTTGTTTTTTTTTTTTTGACACGTACACAAAATATAACTATAATTAACTTTAGCCAAGCAAGGACAGGGAGGGATGGCATCCTTCTAACCAAAGTATTAAATTATCATCAGTGCCAGGAAAATATAAACTAGGAAACATATAGATGCAAGTTTTCTCTACTTTAGGATGAACTTAATATATCCTAAGAGATAATATCTATTTTCAGCGATAATATAGAAAGCAGGAATGTACTGCACAAGACAGGATGAAAAATATAAGCCACTTTCTACCATCTGATTTCGAAAGTATAATTTTAGTATTCAAGTTTGAGGCATAGCAACCTTACAGAATAAAAAAGGCATCCACATCCAAATGTTGGTTTTGGAATACAAAACAGTATTTCAAAGTCAAATAGAAATTAATTTGTTCATTATATACTCTTTTGGATAATTGCCATTATTGCTATTTCTCCTTGGGCAGATAATTGAAAATTGGCTATATAAATTGTTGTGTTTTTCTGGGGAAATAGCCTAGACTCAAAATTTGTCACCCACATCTTAATCTAAGTTACAATTTTACCAGGATTAAAAATTATAGCTACTCCAGTGCATTATTCTATTACACATCATTAACATCTTCCCTTCTTTTTAGCTTCATGTGGCAGAAAAGAATTCCACCAGGGCCATATTTGAGGAATCACATTCATTTTGTGTGTCTCCACATGAGAGTTAGCTATGAAGTATTTTAGTGAAGAATAGGACAAATAAAATAGTAATAATATTTGGACATGAGATTTTTTCTCCCCAGTTCTGCTTCAGCCTTCTTTGCAGCAACAAAGGGATTTGCACTGTGAATCTCTAATGTCAACATCTGGCCACATTTGATTCCGGTTTGTGTGTGGTCTGTCTGCAACCAAGGACTTGAATAAAGACTGACAGAACAAAACAGAAAGTGCTGCTGAGTTGCCTATTTATTAACTTACCAAAGTAAGTTTTGTGATTCATTAGGAAATCAGGTGAAGGTAATACCTGACCTAATTAGTTAACAAATTTAGAAGACAGAACAGGGTTTTTCACTTTGTAAGTTTCACTGATCATGAATGTAATTTTCCTTTTCTCTTCTCACAGCCTGAGTTCCTGGGAAACAGACTTTGAGACTCTGAGATATCCACGCAGCAAGTTTATTGGGGCATGTTCTTGGGAGTGACACCCAGGCCATGATGAGAGGAGAAGGAAGAAAGGGAGGGATAGGTTGAGCTGTGATGCAGTCACAAGGAGGCCTTAATGGACCACAAGGCAGTGCTGGAGCAGGGATACACCTGTAGAGGTCAGTATGTGCCACAGCCAGCTTGTATTGCTGTAACTTCTGCGGCTAGGTCTTCCCTATTCTACACAGGGTATTATTCTAATCCCAGGATTTCTAGCTCTGCTATGTTGTCAGGGATCTTTATTGTTGCCTTTCTGAAAGAGGCAACTGAGCTCTCTTGGAAACAGAATCAGCCCTATGCGATAAGACTCGGTGATATGACTGCCAAAGCCTAAGTGACAGAGTTATCAAAAGTAAGTACTGACGATGATCGGACAACATCCTGGAAAAAAATACTTAGAAAAAAATAGGCCAACTGAAATGACTTTGTTTCAAAGTACTTCCATTTCCTTGTATGTAAACATGGTCATTCATACCAATAAAGTAGAATGGTAATAATTGCAGCATGTCTTTGTTTAATGAAGTCTTTAAATATTTATGGAGGCAGTTCAGGATGTATACCATAAGGAGGGAGAAGATTTTTAAGTGTATTAACCAAGCCACACAAAGAATTTCTGTTAAAATAATTCCAGTTTTTTTAAAAAAGTTAATTCCTAGGAAAGATGAATTAAGCCAACTTCCGTGTGCAAATACCAACATCTTTAGGAAACTCAGAGAGGTGGTGTTGAGAGACTTCACCGTTGGCTGGGGCAGCAGAAACTTTCAGGGGGACCATTCTGCACAAAGCTGCACATCTATCAAGGTTCTTTCTTCTTCTGAGTCCTTTACGCCTTAGAGAAAGGCACTAGAGAGACCCAAGATTTGACGAGCGGTGACAGATTGTACATAAACTCTTCTCAGCTTTGCTCTTTAACATGATACGCTAAATCTTGGCATGGCAGCAATTGTCAAACTCCACTTGGGCATCCAACATAGCGAAAAACAGTAGACTTCACATGGAGAAGGAAGTTCTCCCAATTTTAGCACATGAGGCTAGAATTATGAAACTCAGTAAGAAAAGTGTGGATGATTCCAGAATTCAGTGATTAAAAAGTGACTGATATTGACTACATCTATTCCATTGTCTATCATGTTTCTGTAACAGGCATCAAAGCAGAGAGAAAGTGAGGTTTCCAAAAAATGTTCTTCCATGACATAAAATCACTGGGCACAAACTCCATCTGACGTGTCGCAGCTTAGCCCAGAGCCTTGTACCTGGCAGGAACTCAGTCTCTCTCCACACTTTGATCTGAGATGAACTGATGAAATATAGCCATGGTCACATGTGGATTCTAGAATCAGCTTCTTAATTCCTCTCCTGTAATATCCACTGCTTCATTCAACAAAACTATGTTGAATATCTTCTATTATTAAGGTGTTCTACTAGGAGCTAGAAATATACAGAAGAACTCATATCCTTCCTGAGAAAGATACAATTCAGATAACAAAGTATAGTAATGGAAATACTGAAGTACAAAGGAGAGACACTGAACTGAGCGTGGCTGTGTGTGCACACACATGCACAGCACTTGGGGTGTAATCAAATGCATTTTTCTCTTGAATGAGGTGTTCAGAACACTGAAAAAAATTATTTGTTTTTATCTGAGAGATTGAGCATGTGAGTGGGGGAGAGGGGCAGAGGGAGGGAGACTGAGAGAGAGAGAGAGAGAGAGAGAGAGAGATTGAGGATCTTAAGCAGGCTCCACACTCAGCATAGAGCCCATTGCAGGGCTTGATCCTACAACCCTGGGATCATGACCTGAGTGGAAATCGAGTCCAACACTCAACTGACTGAGCCACCCAGGTGCCCCCAGAGTACTAAATATTAAGACCAATAGCTCTCCCTGTTCTGACTGTAAAATACAAATGCAATTAATGTTTCTGCCAATAAAACTGGAGACATTGTGAGGATAAAGGAGTTTAGCATGGAGCCCCAGATCATACGGCCTGTTTTTCCTGATTTTAAGTTGAAATACATATGAGCTAGTCTTTCAACAGTTAAACGATATTTTTATTTTCCTTTTAAGAGCAATTCACATACTAGGTCCTGGTGATTTAAAGAAGAATGAAGAAAATCCAAGTTGTTTTCAAAGTCTTATTAAGAAATTCCAGGGGCACCTGGGTGGCTCAGTCGGTTAGGCATCCGATTTTGGCTCAGGTCAAGATCTTGCGGTTTGTGAATTTGAGCCCTGCATCGGGCTCTGTGCTGAAAGCTCAGAGCCTGGAGCCTGCTTCGGATTCTGTGTCTTCCTCTTTCTCCGCCCCTCCCGTGCTCATGCTCTGTCTTTCTCTGTCTCTCAATAATAAACAAACGTTAAAAAAATTTAAGCAAGAAATTCCTATGAGCCTTTTAAAAGTTTGATATAACTTCATGACATTTTTCAGGAATAAAAATGTCCTAATTTATGTTCACTTATAAAAGTTTAGTCTGTATAAATGAGTTGCTTCACAAATGATTTCGGTACAACGTGAATTTACGCTGATAACAAGCAAACACAGAACAATGGAATCGATCATTATTTGTGTTTGGCTGTCCAACTTTGTAGCTACAGCTTTATCTCTGCCTTTATAGCTGCTGAAGTTGGTTCTGAAAATTAAGACCATTCCAAAGCAAATGTGGAAAGAAATTCTGCAAAGCTTGCATATTGACTGAGTCAACTATTGCCTTGCTGGATTTCTCAGTTCGTGCTCCACATATCTTGAAAATACTGTTATTGTAAATCATGCCATGTGAGCTTGTGGAATTTGAACATGACTGCTGATTTTGAACATGACCTATTTGAACATGACTGTCTGCAGCCAGTTAGTTCCAGTGAGAATTCAGTGTGACCCATCTGTGGGCAGTTGCTTTCATTTTTTTTTTTTTTCTATAGGCATTTTATTCTAAATCAGTCTTTTTAGGAATGGATATGGCATCTGTCACTAGAGATAATGGGTGAGAGAATAGGCCAGTATTCGTACAAATACATCACCAGCATTAAAAAAACAGCAAAACCAACAGTCTGAAATACATGCCCTGTAGACAATTGGAGCAGCAGCGGCACCTCTTAATTCAAAGGGCAGCATCTTGAAATCTGGAAAGTGATCCTCCTTCTGACTTAAGAAGTTCCCCACCATACCCAAGCACATTTGGTTCAGATGCCAACAACCATTTTGACCAGTCAGAGGCATGATGGAGAACCTGCGGGAGCTTCTGCAGAGGGTGGGAGGTGGGGGAGGTGGGGACTTACAGAGAGGTCACCTTTGTCCTTAATGGCGATTTCTATATTTCAGGGTCAGTGAGACTTGTCAGAATTGTGGCATGGTAAGCAATTGGTCCAGTTTGGAAGCAGTGCATCTTTTCTTCAAAAACAAAGCACTTCTCTTACCCTAGGTTTGATGGGTACTTAGATGCACAAAGAAGAGGTACTCTGTTACTTCCAAAGGGGGCATGCTTCCCTCAGTAGACCTTCCAAAGGAATGGGGAGTTAAAAAGCTGCTGTCAAAGTGTTTTCCACGCCGTGGCTAACTTACCCAGAAATCAGTTGAGAAATGTCCGGAATAGCTGGAACTCATGTTAGAAAACACAAGTCTTTGGGGTGCCTGCATGGCTCAGTCAGTTAAACACCTGACTCTTGATTTTGGCTCAGGTTATGATCTCATGGTTTGTGGGTTGGGGCCCTGCATCAGGTTCTGTGCTGGAAGTGCTGAGCCTCCTGGGGGTTCTCTCTCTCTCTCTCTCTCTTTCTCTCTGCCCCTCCCCCCTCTCAAAAATAAACATTTAAAGAAAAAAAAAACACAAGTCCTTTTATTTGGAAAACAAAGAAAGGTGAAGCTTATAGCCTAATGAGTTCACAGGAAGACTAAATTTGAATATCAGACACTTAAGAAATGGGTTCATAACAGAAAGCTTACAATTTTGACTACAATTACACTACATGAATGCACTTTTATATCTTTATGCTGGTACTTTGTTTAATGCTATTTTTTTTTTTTTCAAGTTTTGAGATCCAGAATGCCTTGCTCACTAAAGGTCCTGGAAGCCACCTACACCTCACGCCCTCGACAGCAACATCACCTGGGCTGCTTACCATTCTTTGTTGCCTTAAACTTCTTTGATGTTTAGGCAGCCCACTCAGTCACTGAGAATAGGGTGGGCGAGCTACACCCTCATCACGTTTTCTTCTTGTATTACTATTTTTGCCTGATTTCTTTTCAGGAGGAAGCTGTTGTACGCTTTAACTGGACAGATATGAGGAAAAGAAGCTCTTTTTCTCCCAAGATAACAATCAATGACCTTGGGCAATAAGTGCAAAGCTCTCTGGAATTCTATTGAAAAAGTATCTGATAAACTGCCTTTGGGTCCATGTGTTGTTTTCTTTGTGTGGGGCAGGAAGTGGGACCTACTAAGCTTAGCCAGCTTAGCTGGATGTTACTTAAACTGTAGGCAGTGAACAAAGATGTGCTCTATAGTGCAAGGATAGCTGGAACGATCAATTTTACAGTTGAAAGCTACATTAAACCTGATTCTGCCTATATTTATTAAACTTAGTGCAATAGTGGCCTCAAAGATATGGTACCTGATGCAGTCCATCTGTTGCTTCCCATCAAAACCTTCTTGGTCTGGCTCCTAAAAAACCAGTCAGCTCCTTTTTTTATTTCAATGAAAAATAAAAAAGAAATTTTGAGAAAAGTCACAAATCAGGGCAACTGTGTGTGTACTCCTTGTAATATATTTCCCCTGGAAAGAAATGGTGATAAATACAAAAGGGCCTGAGAAATACACCTCTATTAAAGTAAAATACAACTCTTTCACTGGCTAAACGCATACCTAGAACTGCCCACTACTCCACAGGATCGTGACACATTTGATGGAGTGAGGGTGTAAATGGGTCACTCAGAATGTCCTTTTTTTTTTTTTTTTTTAAAGGTATTCCTTGGGGGAGTTGTGGATAAATGGACTGAATGTTCTTTCATTTCTGAAGCCTCTGTGCAGGAAGTGAAAGAAGCGAACAACGCAGAGCAAAACCACCTGCTAAAGGTCAAAGAGATGGGCAAGCTGTGGAAAGCCCCCGCGTGGAGGAGGCCCTGCCAGAGGCACAAGCAACCGCCCATCTTCTTCTCTTCCTTCCCTGGAAGATGCCGTACCTGAAATCATGCAGAATCAAACAATGCGTGTTCCAAAATCAATAGAGCTAAGTAGACTGTGAAATCTCTAGGATGATAAAACACCACACATGCCCACTCTATACCACCACCACAGCAACAGTTTTTATTTTTGTAAAGCAATTATCAACTTATGTATAAATGATTACAGTATTTGAGATCCAAGATCCGTGGAAAATCTGATGTTGCAATCAAAACGTAATTGAGCTATTTTGGAATAGAAAGCCTATTTGCTCTTCAAAACACATAAATATCTAAAAATTAAATGATGACCCATTTAGAACAGTGTTGTAATCTTTTAAGGGTTTACTTTAAATGAACTTCCCTGCTTGATGGAAAGTTTTAGTAGTCTGATGCTGTTATTTCTCAACTGGGGGCGTGTGACTGTGTGTGTGTCGGGGGGAGTGGGCAGGGCAGGGGGGGGGTAGGTGGATGTGGTCAGCAGTGATGAATTAATTTCCCCATGTGATCTGATCCGAAAATCCATCTGCACACCAATCATTATTTGGAGCCTAAATAAATTTCATCTTGTACATGTAGGTATATCATTTTTTTCAAATGCGTATATATGCCCATGTGATAAGAAAAATGTGAATTCATTTTAAAGTGTTGTCAACTTCATTGCAGCTTTCTGTTATAACTATTTTTCAATCCATGGATTATAAAAACATAGCAATTACCTATGGGCAACCATAGCACTTTAAATGTTAAGAAGGAGTTCTTCTTCCTGTATTAGATGCACTGCAGTAATGAATTTCAAGAGTTGCTAAAAAAAATAGTTATAATAGGGACTTGCTAGAAATCTATAATGGGGATATGATAGATATAATTGAATTTTCAACTATGAATGAGTCCCATTAGAAGAATCATTAAACCATTTGGTTATATTAAGTTTAAATGTTTAGGCCTAACCCCAAAATAAAACAAAACAATTAACAGCCATTACCTCTGGGGATACCAGTGGGATGATGGGAGCGGCCACTAATTTCTATTCTTTCTACCTCTCTATTGCTTATATTATTTACAAATAATATGAATTCAAATATTACTTTATGTTTTAAAAAATGATTAAAATAAAAACAACCACACAGTGATCTCATGTGATGAGATCAACAGTCTCTTCCGAGGCCAATGAGGTGCTGGCTTCTGGGCGCCTCTCACACATCCATTCTTTTCCAGTAGGCTTGCCTTAGAAGGTGGAGCATTATTTCTCATTCTGTGTAACTTTGGAGGCTTCTCCCAATGTGACAATCATGTCCATCACATGTTAAAGCCCTAGGCTGGGCACCGGGCTGTACACTTTACATGAAGTCAGAGCTCACAGGGAGGACTATAGTGCAAGCTGTTATGTCCACATGTCCAAGTGTCTGGGGGCTACGGGACTACAGCAAACTCCCATCCAACTGTATCTTGTGGCACAACTGCCTATGGGTGCAGAGAGAAAAATGATTCTTGACTCCTGCCACCAAACATGTGGGGACACCCCTGGAGCATTTATGAAATCCCACTTTGTCCTATACCAGGAGGACACTAGAGCTGATCCATACTGTGTTCTCACGATAACTCAATGAGCTGGCATTTGGTGTTAGGGGACGCACAAGGGTCATGTGATACTTAATGCATTTGTGCTCAAAAAGCTGTAGCAAATTCCATGCAACGCTTGCTAATATGGTAAATTACTCTAAAATACTTTAAATTCTGTCCAAAAAAGTGCTGTCAAACTGAATTACCCCAGGTTAAGTATTGTCATGTTGTATTATGGCATGACATTCAGGTAGCTCATTGTAGCAAACAAAAACATTTATATCCTGTAGGGAGATTTCATGGAAAGCAGATGCACTGTTATTCTTTTCTAAGGGAGGTAGTCCAATTTTAGTAATGCATATGTGAAGTGGATAAAACAAACAAATATAAGACTGCAGGTTTTTTGTGTCTGTGTAAACTAGACCTTTAAATTTGAAGTATAGTTTGAGATAAGTGAATTATTTAAATCTAAGCTTCACATTCTCTTTTCTGTTGCTCATGTCCCCAATGATTTTTCTTATTCATTTAAAGGGAGGACAAATAAGAAGGGGTAATTTTTCTAATCGATGGCTTTTTAAATTTAGGACCAATATACACCAATTGGCTTTGTTTTCACTATTGCCCTTAAGGACTTAATCAGAGCCTCATGTCCTGAGCTTTGCAGTAGAGTGTTGAAAGTATATGTGTGTGTGTGTGTGTGTGTGTGTGTGTGCGTGTGTGTGTGAGTGTGTATAGACAAGAGAGAGAGTTTTTATACTCTAGTCTTCTATTCTTTCTATCATAAATCATATACATTATAAATATACATGATTAGATACAGAATAAGATTATTACATATATCATGATATATATATGATTATATAATCTAACCAAGAGCATGCATTGCCAAGGAGCCCGTGCATCAATGCATTATTCATATGTTTGTCTATTTCACCTTTCATCCTTTGAATTTCTGCCATGTAGAAATGACTCATCATGAATATATTCAGCAAGTGGCTCTTTTGGAAGAGTTTTTCATGTATGGTTTTTAAATTCAGGTCCAGAGCATGTCTCCTTTCTGTGAATGCTTTCTCTAGACTCCAACATGCAAGCTAAGTGGGTTGAGGGCTCCTAGATTAGGACATAAAAGCCATTGATCTAAATTCTTCCTGGTCTGTGAGGGCTCATCAGGGACAGGTCTCATTCACACAAATGCCCATCCCCAGACACAAAGACAAGGATCAATAGATTCCTTTGGTTCCTCACTGGAAGCCTCCCTTTTCTGAGGGAGGGAAAGATGAATTTAAATAGGGTTGAAGCCAAGTTGTTTACAGAAGGCTTCTCAATATTAAGGAATAATTCTAAAGTTTCAAAGATTTATGGTTAGGTAGGGAAGCTGAGTTGCAGATAATACTTTTAGTGTATTTACCACTTTCATTTTAGTTTGGGACTTATATTTGCATATTTTTATGTTTCATGATTGTGCTTGGTTGAGAAAGTTTAGGGGGAGGGTCTGAATAGGGTGGGTGATGGTGGGTTGTAGGGGAGGACGGTACAGGTGGCAGTTTTCCCTTCCTAAATATTGGATTTAAAGGTTAAAAAAACAAAGTCTCCAGAGGTTGTCTAACCATGGGATTCCAAATTTTAGAAGACACCACATAAGAATGCTCACTGCTGACTGACTATCCTGGGAGCTGCTTGTATGTCCCATATTTTTCCTCCTGGGATCCCTGTCTCAATGATTTTATGTGTATGAAATAAAGAGAAAACATTTAGTTGGACTGAAATAGAGCAAATAATGAAATGCTATCGTTCCCTCAGCATGATATTTTTATATTCATTCAACAAATGTCTAATGAGAATAGATATATATATGTCAGGCACTAATCTAGGTGCCTGGAAATACATCAGTGCATATAACTGATAGAAATCCCTTCTCTGGTGAAGCTTATGTTTTAGGGGGAGAATCTATGTATTATACCATGTGTGTATGTATGTGTGTGTGTGTGTGTGTGTGTATGTGTGTATATACATATATATACACATATATATAATTCATCAATAGAATTAACTTATTCATTTATTGAAATCAGAAATTTTATTAAGACTAAGAACCTTTGTCTGTGGGTCTTGTACACATCTTATATTTCATAAAGTAATTAGATTGCCCTTTAACATTTGCTTTAAACTTTCCCCCTCGTTTCTTAATGAGATTACATTCTACCACAGCTTGACAAGAGCAAGCACCAGGCATAAGGAATAAAACCACAAAGAACCATTTAGAGTGTTCTAGAAAGCATGACTTCTCAAAACTAAAATCAGGCTTAATGATTTGGTTTGAAACACTTTTTCAAACTCTCTCTTTGCATTTGATGGACAATCATTTTTAGCAAAAGTTAGTGAAGTAAAAAAAAAATGTTAATATGTTACATTTATGTTTTTGGTTTCTGAAAATGATGGTTTGTTTCTAAGAGTTGATTTTGATACACTTCATCAACATTGAGACAAATGCTTGGATGTAGGCTTCTTTTAATCTGATACTGACCATTCACAGATGAAATGACTAGAGTCAAAAGGCTGTATCAACCAGCATATTTAGGACATGGTATCTATGGCAACATAAATTAAAGTGCACTCATTGAAATCACAGGATTAGAAAGCACTGTGAAAAACTTATTCACTTAGGAATACCACTGAATAGATGGAAACTTATTTGACATTCAAAAATATTTATTGAAGCTCTACTATGGATCAGATATTGTACTATATATTGGAATGACTAAGTTATGGGTCATATTCTCAAGAAGCCAACAGCTAACAACAAAGTCAGAATTATAGACAATCTAAGTATAACTCAGTGTTATAATGATGGCATATTTAAGGTGATATGAAAACCTGCCAAAACTGTTCTCCAATTCATGGCCTCTCAAAAAGGTTCCTGCAATCTTCCTCATCCACTTACCTCACTAGAGAAAAACCTTTATTTTTGCTAATTACTGCTTACTGTCTAGTGCAATCCACCATGTTCATTTTTGTTTTACACTGCTTTCAGATGTCTAACTAGTATTTCCTTAGTGAAACCTTTGTTATGTGTTACTTAAAAAATTTTTTTAAATGTTTATTTATTATTTTGAGAGAGAGACAGAGCATGAACAGGGAAAGGGCATAGATAGAGGGAGACACAGAATCAGAAGCAGGCTCCAGGCTCCAAGCTGTCAGCACAGAGCCTGACATGGGGCTCGAACTCACAAACCGTGAGATCATGACCTGAGCCGAAGTCGGCCACTTAACTGACTGAGCCACCCAGGTGCATGCCCATGTTATGTGTTATTTTTTAAAGATATTTATTTATTTTTGTGAGAGTGCGTGCATGCTGTGCAGGCACGCGTGAGGGAGGGGCAGAGAGAGGGACACAGAGCATCAGAGGCAGTCCCTGTGCTGCCAGTGCAGGGCCTGAGGTGAGGCTCGAACTCACAAACTGTGAGATTATGACCTGAGCCACAGTTGGATGCTTAACCGACTGAGCCACCCAGGCACCCAACCTTTCATATGTTTTAAAATCAAAAAAATTATTATACCAAAATAAGATTTTAATTGTTGAATTTACTTGCAAACTATCTCTTTCCGACAAAGATTTCAGGGGCATAAAACAGAAGATATAACTGTAAGGCAAATAAAAAAGAAATGGAAAAATTGACCTAAGTTATAAACAATCAGATAAATTAACCATAAGAGTTATTGTTACTAATAGTTGGAGGTCTCTTTTAGATTTGTCTTTGAGCTTCCTGGCAGCCAATGCAAAAATGAGAAATGTGACAGAGTTTTTTTTAAATATGAAAGTAATAAACATGCCAGTTTATCAGGGGAGATAATGTTATTTTTGACATTAAAGTCTTTTACTTGGAGAGGGGAGACTAAATATATAATGGCCACTATCCAAATGTTTAAACATATTTCATATGACCAGTTAAAATCAAGTGCAATAAAAACAAAGGACAAAAATTAAAGCACAATTCAGTGAGGGCAGTTCTAGATCGGAGCAGATCATTATGATATGAACACATGACCCAGGATATGAATACATAGATAGATCAGTTACTCAACATTTTCCCTCAAATCACTCTTTCATCTGGCATTAGAAATATCTGCATAGCTGACAATTCAAGGTTAATTCTCTGGGGAAAAACAAACAAACACACAAACACGTTGGAGAGCTAGTTTTCTTTAATGCTAACTGATGGTGGATGGATGGTCTCTAAGCTTTGAAATTTCTATCAACTAGTGGTAGGACCGTTTACTGTTAAAGATGAGAAAACAAAGCAGCATGGATCTCTGCTTGTTCAGAATGTGAGGAAGGCCCCATCCTAGCACAGAAACAAATGAAAGGAATCAGGAGTCTCCTTAGATACAGCATTGGATTGATTCTAAGTCTTGAATAAATATCCCAAATATTACCATAGGATAGAGAAGAAAGGGTTTTACGGAGGAGTTATTTTTAAGACAGATATAAAAGAACCAATTATTTTTGTTAATTCAGGCAAATAAAAGGGCAATTCTGCCAAAAAAAGCAACGATGACTCTAACCAGGACAAGAGAAAGCAACACACATGCAAAAGTGAGTCGTTCTGAGGCGTTTTTTTCCCCTAATTAAAATTTCAAAGAGAGCATTGGTGTCATAATAGTCTCAGAATATTCTTCCCTGTAGCTTTCCACTCTAGAGCAATATATCAAATTGTTTCTACCTTTCCTTATAATTTTGGATTCCAAGAATTTTTTAAATTCAACTTTTTATTCTGAGATCATTAAAGACAACACGCAGTCGTAACTTGTAATTGTTTTTTAATTCTCTTTACTATGTATCTGCTATGTAGGTTCTTGGGGAAAATTCAAATCATAGTTTGCCAATAGAATTTTAATCTAAATAATCAAAAAGCCAAAGCCAAGCTGAGTTTAATAGTAGAAATCGACCGGGCTGTCCCGGTGCTGAGACTGCCTGGGGACTGGGTTACCTCTCCCACTTCACCCATGTATTGGTCCTTGTTCAGGAGCCATTGTCTGCAATCAGAAAGCAAGCGGGTACTTGAGGCTCTGAGATTTATTTTACATCAATCCAAATATAATTTCAAAGGTGGGAAAGGAAAGCCATTTCTTTCTTATCTTGATATCGGTAATTGGAGACCCATGTGACTGTGTTGACCTTCCGTCCTCCGTGGAGGCAGTGAAATGAAAGAAGGTGAGAAGAGCCTAGTCTTTGATCATTTTGACTTTGTGGAATTGGGTGACCAGGATGAAAGTCAACAGTTTACCACATTAATGCATTCCAACTTAAACTTTTTAAAAGGGGGAAATAAAAAGGATTTGTTCAATAAACAGCTTGTTGGAAAAATAGCGACAATGAATTTGACCTTCCTGTTACCGCAAAGGGGCTTTCCTAAGTGTCTTATGGATAAATTTCAAGGTTGAGGAAAATAACCAATACACGGCAAAGCTTTCTGGTTTTTTTTTTTTTTTTTTTGTCTGGTGGATCCAAAATCCAAAGCTATCAATTAAACTGGATGCCTGATAGATGAGGGAATTTTCACCATATAGTTTGTTTATTAAACTGGTTACTGGTTTATTAAACTGGTTTACTGTTTATTAAACTGGTTACTGTTCCGCAAAACAAAGGAGCTGGCGTTCCTACTACGGTTTTTTGCACAATGGCCAATCGACAGAATTTTATTCTTTTACGTTATGAACTAAGGCAACGTGTTCCAGAGAGTGTGTTTTTTTATTAAAAACATCAAATTCAACCAGACTTATTTGAATAAGACATATAGTCATTAGGCTCACTGTAAGGTTTTAGTTTATTCAGTGATAATAAAGCTGAAAAATAATTGAGTCGGACTAGTGTTAATCACTGAAGAACACATTTTTGTTTCAAAGATTAGAAATATTTCTAAGCAGTAAGAGACAGATCTCCAGAATGTGAGAAGGACTCAGAAGACCGGGGCTTTAAGCTGCAAAAAGTGCATAATATGCCTGTTGAGTCTCCTTCCTACTAAAATAGCTGGTGGTGGAGAATCTTCAAAATTTCACCTTTTTGGAAAATCCTGTTTGACAAATGGGCTGGTTTTGAAGCAAACCAGTTTCAGGTTAGGAAGAGAGTGTGCTTGAAAGGAAAGGAGTCTGGGGGACTTATATAGAGATACATCTATATAGCCTGTGAAATCCTAACATTTGAAAGTAACATGAGTGAATATCCATCATTCGAATGTTTGCTAAGTGTCTAGAACTAGATACCATGCAGGTCAAACATCAGGTTGGGGGATGAATTTTTCATTTCTAAAAACAAAAATGATGCAATACATCTACTTTATCCTCTGAGTCTGCAAAACATTGATCACTTTGGTTATTTATATTTGGGAAATTCTACTCACCACCTTACTTTTTTACAGTTTGTGTTTCGCCCACAACTAGACTGGAAGAAGCCAAACTAATCATTTTCCCTGTAGCAGACAAGGTTCGTTCCTACCTGGTCCTCATTGTTTTCTGCCTCTTCCTTAGAAACAGGATTTTGCTCTGGTCTGTACCCTTCCTGTGCTCCAGGAAGGGCAGACACCAGCCTGAGCTGAGTCATACTGACTTAAGCTACTTCATGGTGGCCTTGTTTCCTCTGTCCGTGGTTAAGTTAGGCAGGGGCATTTGCCTCAGTTCTGGTCATGAGACTTGAGAGATCTGCTGAGGGATTCTGGGGATGGCTTCCTTCATTCTGAGAGAGAGAGAGAGAGGCACTCAGTGTACAAGCTCCCTTTTTACGCCGTCACACGTTGGTATGGCCACAGGTGGTGCCTGCATGTATGAGCTAGCACTATATTGTGACCGTGAGCAAAAGGGACAGTGGAAAGATGGAAGGAAAGGGAACCTGAATTCTGATGGACTTGGTTAATCGACCAATCCTGGGCTCACCTGACTTACACAATTGTGGTTATTGGAGACAATAAATCCCCTGACAGCACTTTAATTGATACATTTGTATCAGCTACATAAGTGAGTAGCCAGCTTCATTTCTTTCTCTTCCTCATCTTCCACTTCTATCTATCTATCTATCTATCTATCTATCATCTATATCTATCTATCTATCTATCTATCTATCTATCTATCTATCTATCATCTATATCTATCTATCTATCTATCTATCTATTATATCTATCTATCTATCTAGCTAGCTATCTATATCTATCTATCATCTATCTATCATCTATGTCTATCTATCTATCTATCTATCTATCTATCTATCTATCTATCTATCTAAATTCTGTCCTCCTGTCTTGCTTTTGCTCCTGAATGTCTTTTTTATGGGCTCTTAACAACAATTTCTAATTGACTTCATGTCTGCAGCCTTGGTCTCTGGATACATCCAGCAGACTGTAATCACCCTGCCCTTTCGAGAAGGGAAACTAAGTCACATTATTCTTCCACTTAAATTCTTTAATGTGTCTCACTGTTGGGAATGGTGACTATAAGTCCGTGTTTTCATATTTACAAGGTATTCTATATTCTGATTCTTGCCAAATTTTCTACCCTGAAATACTCCTTTTTAGGAGTATTCAACTGGCAGTAGTGTTCAACTGGCTCCTACTCCTCCTTCAAGACCTAGCTGAAAAGCAAGAAGTCCCCTCTGAGCTCCTGCTGGCCCTCTGGTCAATTGATCACTCCCTCTTTGTGCCACCTCAGTATCCTGTAGGTGATTTTACCGATGCTTATCTTACAATATTCTGTGTATTTGTCTGTAATCTGTCTTCTTCAATAAAACACAAACTCCTTGAAGCCAGGGGGTATGCCTTAGTTTTCTGAGTTTCTAATGCTCAATACAGGGATTTGTGCATAGTAGGTATTTAATAAGTGTATTGTGATTGATTCTAGAAGGAGGTCTATGGTGCAAAGCTGGGAAATTCTAACTCAGCAGAGCTCAAGTTTCAGTATAAGAAATGTATAGAGTGTCTCTGCTGTCTTTTGTCGGTACCTTGGGCTAATAATGCCTATGTAATGATATGGGGGTGATCAATATTACAACCCATAAAAAAAGATTAGAGTAAATTATTCTTGTTGTTGTTGTTGTTGTTGTTCTTCTTCTTCTTCTTCTTCTTCTTCTTCTTCTTCTTCTTCTTCTTTGGTTTGTATTTGTTTTGGAAAATCATTCAGGAGGTAGTGATAAATGGCTTCTCAGAAGTCATAAATTGCTAAGTAATGATCAAAGCATGAATTGTTCAATAGTTCAATCCATAAAGAAGTAGTTACTGCTTGTCTATTGCATGCCAAGGTTTTAAAAATACCTTTTCTTTCTAGCAGCAGCTCACATGACTGTCAATCTTTATGAATTCTTTTGAGAAATACATAAAATAAATACAAAATCTAATTCCAAAGGTCAAAAATGTAATTTTTATCCTCATTTACAAGAAGAAAATATAATTTTGGTTAAGGGTGTATCACTATGTTCATAAAAACATGGCAGCCTTGATCCCTGCTCACTTTATGTGGGGATATTTTATGGCTTTCTCTGTAATTTACAAAATGGATTCCTAGGCACGTGTGTTCTGCATTAGAGTCCTGATCAAATGATTATATTGACTGCAAAGTCAAGTGGGGAAATAAAATTCTATGGCCAAAATTCCTTCATGTTCATCCTTCAGAGACTGTCTGAGTAAACCCAAGCAAGCAGAAGGCAGTATATCAAAGCCAGATTTTGGATTTACAAGACTGCTCTGAATTTGGTATCTAATTGTGACTTGGAAAGCTGCTCAGACTTTTGGAGGCCAGTTTTCTTTCATATCTAAAAATGATCATAAAAATCACCTACATCAGGAATTTATTTCAGTGAGATAAAAAATGAGATAATGGCTCATGTGACACAGCCAGAGAGGATGAACCATTGTTTAAGGCATGGTCTCCAGAGCAAGGCTGCCTGGATATGAACCTTACTACTATACACTCGCTGTGTGCCCTCTGTTGAATTCCTTACCCTCTCTGTGCTTTCATTTTCCCCGCATGTAAGTGGGGATGATAATAATGCCTACCTATAGGGTTGTCATAAGGATTAAATGTGCTAATGTTTGTAAAAGACTTAGAGCACTGCCTGGCACCTAGGAAGTGCTAAGTAAGTGTTTGATAGATAAACAGTAATTTGTATTCATCTCCTGACACAGTTCCGGCAAATAAAAACCTAAAGTGGAGATCTCTGCATTTATGCCACGTCCATGTAAAAGGGCAACTCAAAGAAAATAATGTAATAATGTAACTAGGAGGAAAGGGAGGCACCTTGTTTAAGAACGTAATTAGGTCAATACCAATGGTAATTTCAAAGCTTTGGCTGGGTATTTTTGTAGTTAAGGGAACAGCCATTAAAGGTAAAAAAAAAAAAATTCACTATTTTATATCCTGATAGAACAACGATTGGCATGATTAGACAGGAAAGGAGGAAAAGAGGAAGGAGATAACCAGGATTTGCACAAGAACACGGACACAGACCCCATTCTGGGAGAGAGCTGGAGTCTTTCAGGCAGAGAAATGTTCAATTTCAAAGCCCTGCCTCTCGAGTCTGTGCTTGGGGAGTGTGTGGTTATATGGATCTGGGCTGTGCCAGGAATAGATACCGTAGAACCAGAAAGTTTTCATTTGATTTAGTTGGTAGACCCTACTCCCCAGTTTTAGCATTCAGGTAATTTTTCTGACCTTCCAAATTCAGTTTATTCACTGAGAAAATAGGGATTTCGTTTGTTGCATTAATTATTGATAGAGCTGTCAGTTTTAGTACCTGCTAGTATGTATATTTCTTGATTTAAACCTCATAGCAGCCCTGTATGATAGGTGCTGTTATATCCATGTGACAGACAAGGACATGGGGGTCAGATCACTCACTGATGGTAACAGTTAGAATGGGGCAGCCCCAGATTTCACTCCATGCTGATTCCAAAGTCTGTACTTTTTTCAATATTTCTTTTCTTTTTTTCACTATTTCTGATTGCATGTCCATGGCTGAATTTAGATAGTATGAGTATGACAGTCCTCTAGCTGGCCCAAATATGGACTGCCCAGGCCATAATTATGGCCTACGGTTACTTTATTTTAGTTAATCAAAATGTAAAACCTGATTCTCAGCCTTACGTGTACATTTGAATCATGCGGGGAGCTTAAAAGAAAAAAAAAAAAAAAGGCATGTCTGAGACTAATCCTGAACCAATGAAATCAGTATCTCTGGGCCTGGAAATGGGCTCACATGTGCATTGTGCCCGAGCTTTTCAGGTATTTCTAATTGCAGCCCCGGCTGAGAACCACTCATTTACACAAAGAGATAAGTACGTGTCTAGGTTGTAGGTGAGAATCATGATCTTTAAGAAAGTAGACAGGAGGTTTGAGAAAAAAATACTGGTAAATACTTCTATAGAATCAATAGGGAAGTTACAAAACAGTGCATCCTTGATATTTCAGTTATAAATATTCCATGTTCCTAAATGCCAGTCCATGCTAATATGTGTGATAAAGGAACGAAGATACATTTATTGTATTTATTAGTGCCTGCCACTTAACTTACTTTAAGTTATCATTTAATTTACTAAAATACTTATAACATGGAGAGAAGTCCAAAAACAGAAGGAAGATTTTTCTGGCAACAATCTGAGGTCATATTATTAAATAAGCCCCCAAAGAGGTTAGTAAGAATGTGGCCAACACAGAAAATGAGCACATTAATTACCCAAACACCACTCCTTTTAAAGAGAATCAAATAATGCTGTGGAGCTGAATTACCCTTTCCCCATTTATTACCATTTCATTTGATCCTTATAACATTCCCAGAAGGATGTGATGCTATTACTCCTGTGTGACAGGTGAGAATCCTGAGATTCTGTGTATGAACAACTCACCCAAAGTGGAACTAAAACCCAGGTTTCCTGGCTGCAAATTGTCCTCTTTCCACTACTTCACACTAATGGGAATGATCTGGATTCAACGAATCCTTCATGATGTCAAAGCCGATCCAAATTCACAGAGTGAGAGGCAGACCTGCCATTTGCATCTGTGTTGATTTAATAGCTATAGTGATTCAGAAAAGCTGACTAGTGAGAATGATTGGAAATGAGCAGTGGAAATTGCTTTCAATGTAGCACCCATGAATCAATGGTTCTTGCTGATTTGAACAGTTGGAAAAAGTTTACTGATACGAAGTCGGAAAAGCAGTTGTAGAAAAGCCCTAAGGGTGAACAGAGCTTTGTCAATGTTCACAGAAGGCTTTTGACTTCTCATTTGACTTCATGAACAGTGAGCTGAGTGAAAAAGAATACTGCTCCCTAAAGCAGAACACCTCAGCAAGAAGGAATCTGGGGTTTGGCCACTGAATTCATAAGGAAATCCTTACATAAATAATTGTGGATCCAAGCACTCCTGTTTAATGCTCAGCAAAGCATGACATTCAAGGATTTAATGTATTTTGTTCCAATTAGCTACTTGATTTACTCCAGCAATAGAAAATAAGATATTTCTAATAATATGACTTAGACCAGTGCATTACAGTGTCAGTCGCTAAAAATTATACTGTTTACTTGGAATTCAGAATTCACGTGTCTCCTTAACTGCAACACAAACTGAGTGGACCGGCATGTGAACTCTTTCTAGAAAACCTAAGATGGGTCTTGTCCAAGGGGTTGCTGTATCACTGTCACCTGAAATTTGAAAACAAGGACGGAGGAGAAAAAAGGCTGCCCCTGGGACGATAACCCGGTACATGAAGCTCTTTTTGTGATCTGCTTCTCAGTCGATTCTCTATTTCAGTCTGTGCATCTGGCTGTTCTCTCTCTGCTCTCTGCTCCTATGATTCTGACCATCTTCTCACAGGTTCCTCACTTGCACTTCCACATCAGATCTGCCTTCTGAGTCCGAATCCCCCCATGTCTGGTTCTCAGTTATGGTATTCTTGACCTTGACTTGTATCTCCATTCAAATGGGGACCATTATTGAAAGCAAAGTTAGCACTTACTTTTAGGTAAGGACAATTACATATTGTTTAAATGCACTGGCTTCTCTATGGCCACTTGATCTTGTGGTAGAGGTCAAAAGTACACACCAAATGAATGGGCAGACTAATATATACAGACGGTTTCAATGCTTTTTGAACTAGAGTAATACATGCCGTACTTAAATACTGCATTTTAAGACATGTTTACTGTTTTGTGTTTAAGAAAAAAGCCAGCTTTGGGGCGCCTGGGTGGCTCAGTCGGTTAAGCATCCGACTTCAGCTCAGGTCACGATCTCACGGTCTGCGAGTTCGAGCCCCGCATCGGGCTCTGGGCTGATGGCTCAGAGCCTGGAGCCTGCTTCCGATTCTGTGTCTCCCTCTCTCTCTGCCCCTCCCCTGTTCATGCTCTGTCTCTCTCTGTCCCAAAAATAAATTTAAAAAGTTAAAAAAAATTAAAAAAAAAAAGAAAGAAGCCAGCTTTAAAATACCATAACAATACAAAGTCCTCATTCCCTCTAGAGCACTAACTATATATAGGAGTGGTCTCTTCTGTTTTTATCATTGTTCAGATGTAGTTTTCGTTGTGTCATAATAATTTCGTCGTACTGTGCTTGGAATAGGGTGTGCTCTCCTTTAAATATAACGTTGTTTTACATACACTTTCTAAATATTTATATAGTGCAGATATTCATCATTTTTATTGCTACAGACTTTATCACCATATTAAAGTTTAAAGTTTGTTTAATCACTCCCTAATTGTTGAGCATTTGTGGTGTTTCCAGTGATGTGCTATAACAAGGTAGCTGTAAACAACTTTGCAAAAGTAGGCCTAAAAGCTATTTTCTTTAGATAATTCCCCAGTATGAGGATACCAGCTCAAAGGGCATGATCATTTTATTTGGCTCTTGCAGTGCCAGAATGTGCTCTAAAAATAACATACTAATTAACAGCGGCACTGCCAATGGAAGAAGGCATCGCTATCCCTTTTTATCTCTACGAATGTTTATATTGTCATGAAAAAAGCGACATGGCCTCGGACTCTCCAAAAACAATAGGTGTGAACAACGTTTTTTTGCAGCCAAGTGTGCGCACGGGACTCCTCAGAGGCACACACGTCTCCTTGTCGTTGGCCACTCATCTGCAGGCCCAGTAGCAGGACCGCTGGGTGTGCTGAACGCTCGGTTTCGTGCCCTTAGCACATTTTACCTGGCCTGCCGGAAGTCAGTGCTCTGCAGACGGCTTAGGGAACAGGAGCAGGGAGCAAGGGTTTGGCGTTTGAGAAGGGACTGGGCTAGGTAAAGTATGGGAATTCTCCCCAGACTCCCAGCTTCAAATGCCTCATGCCATCTACGTCATACTCATTTGTAACTACCACTGCCAGTTCCTTCCCAGATCCAGCCTCCTACTGCTGCCGCTGCAACTGTCATGCTTATTTCTGCTTTAGGCAGTCCTAAGCCTTGGCTACGGCCAGAGGTTACTGGCCTAGAAAAACTGCTTTTAAATCTAATGATGTGGGCTTTGTCCTTAAGACAAAGGAAGTTAATGACCACAGCAACTTTGCCGAATTCTACTTCACCTGAGTGTAGGATTTGGCATTTGAAATCAAGATTAGCTAGAAGGGCACGTTGTCTCTTTGCCCTCTGTTCCTTCCTTCCCCAGATCCCTGGGGAGCCACGTGGACAGGATCAAAGCTTCTTTCCCCTCTCCTCCAACCTATGCTAAGTAGTCACCTAGCTCTTCCTTATTATTTGCTTTAAAAGGCAGCAGCCCTGTCGGATAAGGAAAAAAAAAAAAAAAGATCCCAACGAGCTTCACGATAAGAAAATGTGTGGAAAATGACTACACTTTTTTTTTTTTTTCTCTTGCAGATCTAGAAAAATAACTCCTACTCTGCTGGTAGAAGCATCACATAGTGACTCAGAGTCAGGTGTTAGGTGGAGGTGGGATGGGAATATAATGGCTCTTGCAGCTCACTTGGGCTCAAGGAAATAATATTGCATGGACTCTCAGCTCTGCCATCCTCTCCCTCACCATCATCACTTGTAGTTGACACAGAGATAAACAAGCAAATGTCCCCTGGCGGGCCACAAACATCGGCATTTTTTTCCTTCACATACTCCTGTAGAATTCAATAATTAAACCTCACTGAAAGGGGCATTACATTTTTTTGTACCCTCTTTCTTCTTTCGAATCACTTTTCCTTTTTTCGAGCTTTAGTTGTTTGGTATGAGATTGAGGGCCTAACAGAAGGCAGAAGTGGTAAGCTTAAAATTCTCAACCTTATTCCCCCACGAGTGCAGAACTGCAGCAGAAAGCCGGCTTTCTTGCTCTCTGCCAACCCACCCATAAACTAAACATCCCACCAGACTCTGCCTGTACATATGAGAAAACTCTCCAGTAGTCATATGCATCATACAGTCAGCAGCTGCATCTAGTATTTAACCTAAAATGTTTACTTCTTTAATATATTCTTATTACTCTCTCTTTATTTTTACTATTAAGATAATTTCATGGCAATATTAACATAGCTTTCAAAGGGACTTTGATAGTAAATATAATTTTACTCATTCACTCAATTTTTAGGAAGTTTTCACAATTCCAGAATTTCAAAAATTATATTTAGATTTTTTTTAACGTTTATTTATTTTTGAGACAGAGAGAGACAGAGCATGAACAGGGAAGGGTCAGAGAGAGAGGGAGACACAGAATCTGAAACAGGCTCCAGGCTCTGAGCTGTCAGTACAGAGCCCAACACGGGGCTCGAACTCACCGACCGTGAGATCATGACCCGAGCTGAAGTCGGACGCTTAACTGACTGAGGCGCCCCTCAAAAATTATATTTAGAAAAAAAATACTTGCATACATTTCTACTGAGAATCTTAAAGTGCAAGGTCTAGTAAAATAATGTTCTTTCTAGGAGTTGAGAAGAATACGGAATAATCGAGATAATACACCACATTCATTTGGATGAACAGATACCTTCATTGTGTTGTTGTATTTAAAAGTCTAGAGTTGATCATGTTTATTTATTTTTTCAAGAGTCGCATGCTCTACCCACTGAGCCAGCCAGGTGCCCCTAGAGTCGATCATGTTTAAAAGGATATTTGTAAGGTGAGATTCATATTATGAAAACAGGTTAACTATTTGGCTAGAATATCCAGTTGTGCCCCATCTTAGACAGACGCTGCAACTTCTTGATGGGTACTTAGGAGATGCCATGTCTTGCCTCTCCCAGAATCTTGTTGCTGGGTTTCAGACTTTCCCATCTCTATCCTCCCAGGCCCTTTTCAATGAGCCCAACACACGCCCCCCCCCCCCCCCAACATGTGCAGTGATGTGAAATAACATCACGAGGGACACGTCATTCCTCTTCACAGTTTCCCTTGGCCACCTTCATTGGTTTGCTCTGCTATTGCTCTCTTAATGTCTCAGCTTCTCACTCAAGCCTGGAATCTGGGTTCATAGTCTCCACCCAAGCCCTGCATCATGTGGAAATAAACTAACACTGGGGTTTGAGCTGAAATCCTTTTGATTTTTCAGATGCTTTGTATCTTCCTCTTCCTCTTTGGTTCTTGAAGCTTTGTACACAGACATAATTTTCAGGGGAGTGATTGTGTGCCTTGGTAAATGGAACGTTGTACTCATTTGGGAAGACTGACTTCAAATAGGAACAGGAGACAAATGCCTAGCTTTGGGAAAGAGCTCGTAAAGAAACCAGGTTTGGTCCCTTTCAGTATATTCTGTTCATGACTATACAGTGATACCTCCTGCATTCTCTCAGGCTGCTCATCAGGTACAGTAACACCTGCAGAGCTGAAATCAACGTGGAGTCCTTCACTGAAACTTCAGCATGGATCACTTCTCTGACTTCAAAAAAGTGGCATTTTGGTAGTGTCAGGAAACAATTCTGGGAGACAACTGTGCTTCCAAAATATAGCAATCTAGTCAATAAGTAGGGCTCTGTCAACAAAGTGTGCATCTGTGAGAGTATGTCAAAATGGACTAACAAAAAGATGTAAAAGAGTCCCTAGAAGCTTTAGGAGCAGAGTACAGTTGTTGGAACTGAATGCCTATTTGAAAGTGCTTGTCAACGGACAGCTGTGTAGATGTCATCATAATAGCTGCCTTCTCTTTGTTAGTGAGTTCTTAAATTTTAGTGGACCTTGCAGAATGCAAAATGACTTTCTTAGAGCATGATTACCATAGTTAATTGTTGAAGGCAGCACTCTTAACCTTTTCTATGCCAATACATACACCAAAAGTAATATTAGAGCAGCGCACTGGGGACAACGGTCAAAGCTGATCATTTGTGGAGATGACTGGACCAGGGATTCTGGACACTTTGAGCTCCATGAGCCACACTTAGGGCTCAGAATTCAGCATGTCAGCACACCAGCTTGAAGACTCTAATCTAAAACATTGTGTGCAATGCAATATGGTCCATACGTATTTGTCATTCAAGATTCTGTTAGTCACAGAAAATCTGTGTTTGCAGAAACTGCTTTGAAATCTTGATTCACCGTCTTGGGGCACTGTCTTGAATATGGTGGAGGTATAACACAGCAAAGATAAAAAATAAACTCTTGTATTATGTTTTCTTGAATCTCTTTGAAACTTGCCTGAGATTTTTGATCCGTGCAGTGAGATAGACCTTGGTAGTTAGCAGTCAAATAATTTTCCTAACATTCACATTTTGATATAAATTTTTAAATGTTGAATTTTTTAGGACATGTGATATTTAGTGGAAGGGACTACATATGTGGTAAATCTTTTAATAGTTTCCCACAATTCTCTGAACAGATGGATAGCACTCTATCATGCAGTGATTACTCTGAAATTAATAACAGTTATGGGTTTGAGTGGTACTCTGAGAACAATACAATATGTGATGCTTCAGTTCTTACTGTTCTTTTTGATCGTTGTTTTCACAAACAGACATTCAGATTGGGCCCTGTCTCCTAAGCACTGAACCACAGAGCCCCTGTACGCATGAAATGACCAGTGTCTACAAATTAGCGAGAGGCAATAATAGCCCCTCAGAACATGCAAACTAAGAAGTTTATATTTCAACAGTCATTCTCAGTGTAGTAACTATGATCAATAAATACCAAGCAGTGAAAAGAATGCTTATTGATCAGGGCTAACTGCATCAGAAAAACAGGAAATGACTGTGGATGTATTTTATGCAAGTCAGAGCCTTTCTACAATAGAAAGAAAATGCACCTATCATAGCAGGTATCTTAGAGAATCTGTTGGTCTTTATATGTTTACCAGCCTGAAACAGTTCCAACTCTCTTCCTGATTAGAGTCTGCCATTCCCTTCTCATCATGCAGATCATTGAATTCAGATTATTTGCACACGGCAAGCAATTCCAAGTGGCTCCAAATGCCTTTCTTCTGCTATGTGGCTTGTTTTAAAAGCTTGAAAAAAATGTGTAGATGGAAACTGACGTTGGTGGTGAGAGACAGGGAGAGAGACAGATAGGGAGGGAAAGAGAGAGAGAGAGAGAGAGAGAGAGAGAGAGAGAGATTAAAAGCTTGAAAAAAATGTGTAGATGGAAACTGACGTTGGTGGTGAGAGACAGGGAGAGAGACAGATAAGGAGGGAAGGAGAGAGACAGAGAGAGAGAGAGAGAGAGAGAGAGAGAGAGAGAGAGAAAGAGAATGAATGACCTGGACATGCTATCCAAATACTTCACTTATGTCTGATATGAATGGATGAAAAAAGAGAATGAATGAAAAAGGCATTTCTGCTTGGTAAACCCCTCATAATGCTTGCAATCACCTGAAAGTCCAGAAAAGTAAATGTCAGAACTGGGATGTGGACAGGGGTCTTCCAATTCTAGGGTCAGGGCTTTTCCTCTAATCAATGTTAATTTCCATGGAGGGATGGTTGGGGGAAAGTGGTGTGGAATGTTCCCCACAAAACACTCCCTCCTCACGTGGTTCACATCTCACAATCCCTCACCATTCACATCTATGTTCATATCACAGAACTGACATAAATGCTCAAAGATGGAATAGAGAATATCTGGGTCTGGAGGTGCCAAGAGTCAGCACACAGGTTAGAAGAATCTCCGTGAAGGTTGAAGATCTTTCTAGATACCTGTAATTGCGCGCGTGTGTGTGTGTGTGCGTGCGCGTGCACAGTTACATAATTATCTATTTCTCTAGTTAATAAATTTTCTGATAGTCTTTTTGTACTCTGGTTTCTTTCCTTTTGACTACAGACTCCTGATGGGTAAGGGCTATGCTGATGATATCTCTTGGGTCTTTTGACAGAACAAAAAGACTAGATTAGGCTACTTTCATAGCCCTGTGTGTACAAAAACACATTTCCTATTATTGCCTGATCCACATAAAGAGGTTGCTGGTCATGCAGAGTAATCAGTTGTGTAGGAATTGGTAATACACACAATATTATCTCTTCATATATTTGGATATGGAGTCACCTGTTTAAGTTTCATAAGATTCCCATGAATACCATTTAGTTAAAAAACCCCAGTGTTGCACAATCTTACTTGCAGTATAGATAGCAAGAAACTTGGGAAATCTTCAAAATATGCTATTTAAAAATTCCTTTTGTTATAACATTGCTTTTATAAGAGTTAAAAATCATGCACTGGAAGAGAAGTACTTCCTACAAATTATAAAATTATAAAATAATTATAATTCCTAAAAATTAATAGTGTATCTCACAGTCTTCCTTTGAATTTGGTTATCTTCCTACTTTTGTATTTTGATAATCTTCTATTCCATGCCACTCATTTATATAAAGCTGGGGTTTCCTGAGATAATTAAAAATAATTATTTACTGATTACTCAAGTTTACTATAGAAAATCCAGAAATTATAGGAAAGTGAAGAAAAGAAAAGAGTATCATCTATAGTTCAGGGATAACCACTATTACTGTTTTGAGTGGTTTGCCTTAGAGTCTGATTCCCATAAGCATAAGCACATACAGTTTTTGTTTCTCTTCCTGTTTCTTTCTCCGTCTGTGTGTATAATATGTGTGTCTATATAGTTTCAAAACTACATTGGAGTTATACTTTTTACAATTTATGTTTTTTATATAACATGATATCATAAGCATTTCATAATTTTTTGTAAACACATACTATATAAAGACATGCCATCATTTATATGTATTATAATTTAATTTCATAATGTGAACATTTAACTAGCATAAAATTTTTGTTTCAAGTAACAGTATAAATAATTTCCTTATTCATGAATCTTTGCACCTATAGTTATCTTCCTTGTTATTTGGTTCTAGAACAGAGAGTATTGGGTAAAAAGGCAGAAAGACTTTTTAAAGAAGGTTAAATTACTATAAGTTGCACATGGGAATGATTATCTGAAGTAAACTCATCAGCATTAAACATTATCATTTAAAAATTATTGCTTCTGCTCTGAGAGGCAAATGATAATATCCTACCACTACTTTAATTTGCATTCCTTTGATTGTTAGTGAGTTTGATTTTTAATAGGTTTATTAATGTAATTAAGAAAACCCAGTTCATTAGCTTAAGTTTTAAGAATAAACACAGGGAAACTACAGAAGCCAATATTCAAAGGATAGTGTTTTCCACAGGTTCATATAGAAAGATAAAGGTCTTTGAGTGACAACAGAAAGGGAAAATGGTTCTTCAATCTTACATGTTTTCAGTAATATTCTCATTTTGATATGGGCTAGAGGTGCCTCCCCAGGTAAAATTATAAGAAAGGGTGGGGGCTTTGGCTCCTTAATCCATATTTATTCTAATGCTGACTAACAGTAAATACTCAAATGATGATTATTACAGACTTGGAACATCCTGGGTCACATAGTTGATTTATGGCAATGCAGCATTATTGAAACAAATAGAAATTACCTTCTCAGTGACTGCATCATCACCTATTTAACAGCCATATGATGATTCATCAAACAAACAAGTAAACCATTAGGTTATAAAAAGGCCCTATAAGTTTGGGCATAAATAGTAGTCTTCCAAATACTTTGAAAAAGTGGGAAGCCATTTCAATTGGAATGAAACATGGATCTTTACATTGAGCACTCAGAACAGCCAGCTATCAGTTTAACCTTTCAATTAACTCATTAGCAATACATCCAGGCTTGGAGCTGGGCCTCTTCTAGGTCAGAAGGATAAGTATCCTCCAGATTAGGAGATGGGCAGGAATGAATGACCACTTGGTTGATTATGGCTGCCCCCACATTGTTTTACTTAGGAGCCAGCTGGCAAGTATGTAAAATAGAGATGAGAAATCAGAATACATGTGACTGAATGTGGCTCCTACTGCCTTTGGAATTCTGTCCAGAAAAACAAGTACAGTACTTGAGCAGCCTATGTGTAGTAAGAAATCTGCCAAACGAGCCTAGAATTATGTGCTCATTGACTTTGTAACATTAGCTTGGGGAAGGTAAGGTAGAATTTATGGGTCTGACCACTACCATACAGGCAATGTCTTGCTCTACTACAGTTCATTTCTTTCTCCATTTTTTACTTATCATTAGGCCTATTGGAGGCCCCAAACCTAACATGTCTGCTGCTTGTGACTTCTATTATTTTATGCATATTTTATGAGGTTCTTTGTAGAGGTGATCTAGTTTATTGAAACCATTTATAAGTGCCAGTCATGGAGACATATCCATGAGCTATAAATTTAATATCATGAAAATGAATAGGAAATTCAAAGCAAAGGAATAGCAAAGGAAACTTGATGCTTGATGCTAACGCTTCCCTTAAAAAAAATATATATACACACATACATATATCTAATATGTATATTTGTGTTTATAAATTTGAATATAACATGTACAGTGTCAAAAGTTGCTTCTAAATTATCTAGTTCTAAGATTCAGGGTAAGTATGCAAAAATATTGCTTTAAGAGCTAAAATGTGTCAACAGATTAATCAATTAATCCATCCTAAAAACACTGGAGTTCATGTTTGCTGATAGACCCATTCATTCATTCATCAGCGCAACAAACATTTCTGATCCTCTTCTCGAAGTAATTCATTGTACCATGGCGAATAAGATATTTTTCTTTCTCCCGGAAACACATAGAAATTTTTGATGTAAGTTATTTAGAAGCTTCAGATCTTCCCTGCCTAAGGGGTTATGGGAATGTTTTCTTTTGGCTGGGGAAATTCTGCATTTAGGAAATTAGGAAACATTTGGACAGCTCTATTAAATGATAATTACCTCTTGACAGGTATCCATAAAGTTTAATCAGTAACACTTTAAATGTTTAGATGAGCCTGAGAAGAGAAACATACTTGGTATATTATGCATTTGACAGTGCTAAAATGTTTAGGAGATTAATAAGGAAACATAAAACTAGAGTGACCTTTAATCTTGTAATTGGGAACTGAAATACATATGTACCTAATCAAAAGGCCCTCTGCTGCATATCTAGAAGTTAGGAACATTATGGATTCATTGGGTGTCCAAAATACAGACTGCATGTTTTAGAGAGCACTTCTATAAGTTGTAAGCAATGGAGATAAGGTGACAATGCTTAGCAGTTAAAAACAGGGCTTTCCAGTTTTATAGACTTGGGTTCAAATTCTGAGTCAGTCATTTATTAGTCAGTCATTTATTAGTGACCTGGCAGTGGATATTTAACCTAAACTTGCAATTTCTTTGTTTATAAAATCAGGAGAATAATAACACCCTCTTTATGGGGTTGTTACAAGAATTAAATTAGATAATATACAGAAAGCCTCAATGACACTGCGTGGCATGGAGCATATGCTTAATAATAATAATGGCAATATTGTTAGACAAAATAGATAACCATGATTTTCTTTTCAGGTCACTTCTCAAAATAACCAATTTAAGAGCACTTCAATAGACTGTACTAGACTATGCTTCTAAACTAAGAAATTTGGGGGTTTACTTTGTAAATGAAAGTAAACCATGTTGTCAATGTTCATGTTGTCAATGAAGCAACATGATTATGCAATTGTCCAACTACTGTCTGGGACTAGGAACTCTTTTTGGTTCCCTCAGTCAGTTATTAATGAGCAAGTTCAAATAGAAATACCCTTTTACTTCAATAAAAATTTAAGATTAATAAAATGTAGCATAACTTTACATTTGGTAAGTTATTGATAATGATCTGATAAGCAAAACATGAACAGAACCATTTTTCCTCCAGCTTGCATTTAATTATTAATTAGCATATCGATTGCCAGGTTCTGATTCAGACTGCCTTGCCAAATTCCAATAGGTGTGAGAGGGGTTCCCCATGCAGACTACACTCTAGAATTATCCCTGTGCATCCTCCCCAGTCTAGCCCCTTTTCATTCCCTCTACTGTGTACAGGAGAAGAGCAGTTTTAAGGAGAGAACCTGTTGAAAACAGCCATGTTTGAAACCATTTCAGTCATCTTTGCTAACAATTCATGCACACATGAAAGAATATATTCAAACGGCAGATATGGAAGACATTGATTCACAGCATGAACCACCTGACTCTTTACAGAGTTCCCAATGTATGTCAGACTCTGTGAAGACACTTTCACATGATGTCACACTTCATCCCCACAAAAAAATCTTAGACCGCATTATTAGCCCATATTTTAAAGCCAGGAAACCCTGTCTGAAGAACCTAAGTAAAATGCCTGCCCAAAATCGTGGAGCCAGCATGATGTGGAGCTGTAATGTGAACACAGAACTGGTGGTGAAGCCTGTCCTTCCCGTGCTACACTACACTGAAGTAATCACTTCTCTGAGAGGATTGGTCAGTTCTTACTATGTGTTTATTGAACACCCAGCTGCCGGCAAGGATAGGCTAGGGCAAGGCATAGTGCTGTCACTGTGAGATGTAGAGTTTGACTTCAAGGAGCAGACACTTTCTCTGATATCTTAAGTCTTCTAGCCATTTAAATACTCAGAATTCATAGAATACTCAGTGACCTCATTAAGAGGGGGCACTGATGTAAAAAAGCTATAAAGCTTTTGGAGGAAAACTTAAGAGGGAATCTTTGTGACCTTGGGTTTGGCAAGAATTTCTTAGTAGTACCAGTAGCATGATTCATGAAGGAAAAAGGTGATAAATTGGACTTTATCAATATATGAATTTTGCCCTGAGAAAGACACTGCTAAAGGAATGAAAAGACCCACCACACACCAGGAGAAACTATCTGCAAACCACGCATCTGAGGAATGACTAATATTAAGAATATCTAAAGAACTCTCAAAATGCAACAACAATTCAATTAAAAAGTGAACAAAAGATTTGAATGGATGCTTTGCCAAACAGGATATACAAATGGTAGCTAAGTACAGAAAAGAATACTCAATCTCACTAGTCTTTAAGAAAATGAAAATTAAACCCACAGTGAGCTATCTCTATATACCTATTAGAATGGCTAAAAGAAACACTAAACAAAGTAAACAAGCAAATGAAACAAGCACAGAGGAGGATATAGACCAACTGGAACTTTCCTGCATTGTTGGTGGGGACGTCAAATGGTAGAACCATAGTTTGGCTGTTTCTTACAAAGTTAAATATACACTTAGCATACGACCCAGAAATTCTACTTCTAGATATTTCAGATGAAATAAAAATCCATGTTTACAAAACACGCCAAATGTATTGCTAATATTTGCCCAAATCTGACAACAACCCCATGTCCTTCAGCTAAGGAATAGATAAACAAACCGTGGCACATTCCTATAATGAAATATTACTCAGCAATAAAAAATTAAATAATTGATAAATGTAGGCACATATATCAATATATATCATCTATAATGCATTTGGATGAATCTCAAATGCAATATGCTAGGCAAAAGAAGACAGGCTCAAAATGCTGTGTACTGTATGGTTCCATTCATATAATATTCTGGCAATGACAAAATTATAGAGACAGAATAGCTCTATTCTCTGTTAAGGATGGGGGGAGAGTTTAACTGAACAGGGGTAGCATAATGGTTTTTTTTTGATGAGTAGGATAATGGAACTATTTTACATCTTAATTGTGGTGGTTATATAACTTCATATTTGTCAAAACTCATAAAAATACAAACCAGAAAGTGAATCTTATTGTACATAAAATTTTAAAATATGGAAAATGAAAATTCAAAACATCAAAAAAAAAAAAAAAAGAAGGCACTGGGATTTAGTAATTCAGTAAAAGACGCTATTCTTGTCCCTACCTAGCTGTGGAGGAGAGTGGAAAGCACGGGGAAGGGCTAGGACTTGGCTGCAATCTTATTTCTTGCAGCAAACCACATCCTGTATGTTCCAGGATTTGTGCAGGCTAAAGTTACAGCTACAAAGTCTCAGGGTTCAGAGGCTTGTCTGTCATTGCTGGGACTGGGCTAGGATCCCCAGACAGGCTGAACTGTCTGCCCATGGGCCCCAGGTACCCCCAGGAATCCAACTAATTCAGTGCAATTTCAAATACATTTTTTTTTCTACTGCCACCTAGCTCTGTAAAGGTGGGTTTAAGAGAAAATATCCTTGTATTACTTAATCCTGTAAAAGTGAGAAAAGTAGGCAATCCTGGAAGTACATTACCTTTCTACGATGACTAGGATCCCGTTAAGCAATAATTTCCTAAATGCAATAGCAAAGGTAACAAGATTCTGATTCACAGTTTAGATATCAGTAAAAGCAAATAGGATCTGAAGGCACTTTGACTATTGTTAGGATCTTCCCACGATTGCTACCAAGCGCAGTCAAACGTTATGATTTCCAAATGTCTGTCTTGTACTCCAGGCAACATCAAGTACATTTTAAAGTAGGGAAATTTTAGGTGTCGGGCTGAGTTGCTGGTGACAACACCAAGAACAGATGCATTTTTGTGAACTTGTCAGAGGCAAATATCTACTTTACACACTAGGAATAACCTTTGTTTTTTCAACTGTCAGTTTGAGAATCTAATATTTTAATTTATGTTCTGATATCTTTGAGAATAATTGTGTTCCTGTCATCAAAATAATTGCCTCCACTCCAAGTGGAATTTGTAACTGCATCATTATTCCATATTGAGAAATCGGGAGTGCACATGCCACACAAGTGAACAGACTTTTGTTGGAAGGCGATAGCACAATACTAAGTGGGGATGTCTTGTTGCCCACCATTTTTCAGATCATGATGACTTTTAGTTTTTAAGGAGAAAAAAAAAAAAAGGATTCCAGGGAAATGCAAATAAACCCAGTCCTGCTATTCAAAGTAGAGAAAGATTTTGGTTGTGGGGAAGCATGAAGTGAATATATGACTACAGTGTTTAGAAGTTGTTTCATAGGGGTGCCTAGGTGGCTCAGTCTGTTAAGTGTCCGACTTGGGCTCAGGTCATGATCTCATGGCTCCTGAGTTCAAGTCCCCCATGAGCCCCACGTTGGGTTCTGTGCTGACAGCTCAGAGCCTGGAGCCTGCTCTGATTCTGTGTCACCATCTCTCTCTGCTCTCCCCCTCCCCCTGTGCTCTGCATCATTTAAATGTTTATTTATTTTTGAGAGAGAGGGGGAGAGAGGCAGAGAGAGAGGGTGACACTGAACTGAAAAGGCTCCTGGCTCTGAGCAGTCAGCACAGCACCCGATGTGGGGCTCGGACTCACCAACCATGAGATCATGACCTGAGGTGAAGTCAGATGCTTAACTGACTGAGCCACCCAAGCATTCCCCAAAAATAACCATTTTTAAAAAATTAAAAAAAGGAGTTTCTTCATATATTTACAGATGCCTTCCTAGTTAGAGCTGTAAAGATTTATTAACTTTTTGCGTATAATTCTCCTTTATAGAAGATACTTTATAATGACCTTTACTTAATTACAGCTAAGGTTAACTAAATTGCTTGCTTTTCTTTTTCCTTCAACCTTGCAAGTTAACAAATATATGTGATTTTGCTACATGACTGAGCTTTCTATAGAAAGTTTTATTTCCAAGCTTTATCTCATTTCCTAGGAGTAATGCTACGAGACTCATGCCCTATTGGTGCACCCACATCACTGAATTTTAAATGATCTCCTTGCCAATCACAAATCCCTTCTTTGACACTGGTTCCAACTTTGATTTCCCATTGATGGGTTTGTCAAACCTATTCAAGTGTACCCTTGCTTCTTTGGATACAAATCAAGTAGGTAGAAAGATCTTTAGAGCATTATTAATCTAAGGGAGCTAAACCACTTTGTATCCAGCGTGTGTGTGTGTGTGTGTGTGTGTGTGTGTGTGTAGGGGGGGTGTGGTTATTTAAAATACAGTGGAATGTTTAGGAGAATCCTACTCAATATGCCCCTCTTCACTCCACTGCATCTTACTGGGCAAAGGGGGCTGGCAAATGAGCTGGCAGACTGGTAACAGAAGTAAGCTTTTACTTGGTCACAAAGGTATTATTCATTTCTCATGTAACATGTTAATAAATGGCAACAAAGTCTGAATGCTCCTGGAAGATCCTTAGCCAGATTATGAGAAAGGTATCAAGGAGGTATAAACTTATAATGGTGCTACAAGATTTCAATAAACAACACATGTTAGTCTACAGTCAATGTCCACGATTTATCGGTTCTGTCTTGACAGTGAAGAAAAGGCATCTTCTAAACTATATTATCTGAGTTTAAACTTATGGTTTAAGGCATTTTTAACTGTCTTTACTGTCTGGTCAAATTTGGTATCCTGTTACATTGTCATGAAAATGTATTTGCTCCTTATACAAATGGTATGTTTTTTATTTGATACAACAGAGGCAAGCCAAATAAGAAAAGAATAACATTCATTTGGCTAATAGGCAAATTCTAGTTATCAATCCATTTGTTTAGAAATAACACCTATTCTGAATTACCTTGGATCAAGAACAAGAGATTTATTGATCGTTTCTATTTTCCCACTAGGAACATTTCTTCTGTTCCAACCAACCTTGACAGAGCTTATACCTAAGGGCTCTCCTACTTCCTTTTGAACTCACAAATTTGCCATACCTCCAAGCAGAACAAGAGGAGAGAAGATTCTCATTAAACTTTCTACCTGGGCTTCCGTTTCTCTTCAGTGTAACTGTTCTTTCACAAACACACACAAACAATGCTCAGCCGCATAATAATTCCGTAATAAATCATGAATCATGAGGCAATCTAATTGCAGACAGGAATCTCCCTCACTGTGCTGGGTCTCCAGGCTGCATTTCTAGGTAAGCCACTTCACACAGTCACAGTGCTTAAAGGGTGATATAAAACCAAATCTGATGACCTTGTAAGTGGGTAGGATCCCTGTTCCTTTCAAAATGCTCATGAGAAGTGTTTTCCGAAATGGGTCAAGGTTCTTGCCTCCACATTATCTGGTGATGGTTCACTAAAAGGCAGGGAGTGTCAGCAATACCCAAAGAGAGAGACCATACAGCTATATCACCAGCTTACTTTATCTGGCCTTTGTAAAGCATGGACTATCAAGGTTTCTGTGATTCACCCTCAAACAGTCAGTCTATCAGCACAGACCAAGATCCAGGGTAGAAAACCATTACTCATTTTACTTATTTTCATGTTCTCATGTTCTAATAAATCTGGGGCTGAAGGAAAGCAATATGAGGAGTCTTTCCTCATTTGCATTCATTATTTGCTCTGTTATGTTTTGGGCCCTTTAGGTAATTTGGAATAAATCAGGAAATAATTATTTTTCTTTTTTTTTATCAGAAAGTATGTTTATCTAGGAATAGAATTATAAAACTCATTAAACTCTCAAAATGTGTTCACTTTACATATTTATAAAAGTGTATTCCAGATGCATAAACAAAAATGAATGTTTTTTTCTGTATTTATGCCAACCTAAATTAGACCTTTATAAAACAATAACAAGGTAGGACTCCACTGGGGACTCACCCAGTCATGTCTTTGGGCTTCAATATGCATCTGCAGTAACCTTCATCTGAGTATGCACCTCTTCCTCAGCTGTGCAGACTACTACCTTATATGCTTATATTATTAATAACTCTACTTACTGAAAAGTATGGACTAGGCCATATAATTGAAAGGGAAAGGTGAGATGCCAACTTTGAAGGACTGTAATCTATTTAGGGTTAATTTTTTTAATGTGACGATGGGAGCTAATGCAGATACCCTAGTGAGGATTATTTGGAATTCACTGACTTGAGTAGAGCAGAGCTTTGTAAAGGAAAGGGACACTTATGTTTAATGTAGGTTACAGTACAGTTTGGAGCTCTTAAACCTAAAAAAAGAGAACGTTTTCATTGCAACAAATCTTGCTGTTGAAAACTGAGGTAATTTTATGTATAAATGCAGGGTATCTCTTCCCACAACACTTAAAAATTGAGACCTTAATATGCCAGACCTTTTAAGCATAGAGTGATTTCATTTCCCAAAGTATCTTCTATGCTTTCATGTAAATTACTCTTTTTTTAAGGAGGGGAGGAAGGGGCAGAGAGAGAGGCAGAGAGAATCCCAAGCAGGCTCTGCACTGTGAGTGCAGAGCCCAATGCAGGGCTCAAACTCACAAAATGTAAGATCATGACCTGAGCCAAGATCAAGAGTCTGGATGCTTAACCAACTGAGCCAACCAGACACCGCATGTAAATTACTCTTGACTGAGTTTTATCCCCAACTATTGATCCTGTTTGAGAGCTCATTAGCACTAGGATTCTTTGTCTTTGAGGATATGTTTGCAGCTCATGTTTTCCTTTATTCCTTTGAAGACTATTTAGTGCTTTCTTTAAGGTCTAGAGACGACTCTAGTGTTCAAAAGTCTTTTATTTTTGAACACAAATATACTAGCTTCTATTTTCACACCTGAATAGATTACCAGAGCTCTCAAAATGACCCTGTTGGACATGGAGTAGGTTATTAAGAAGGAAAAACAGACCATAATTTGTTTCCTCTTTTGTCTCCACAGAATCCTGACCAGTCTATGCTTGTTTTAAAATATGCAGCTGTTTGTTATACACATTCAAAAGTGTTTATTTACCTTTTTACTGATGACTTTATTAAACCAAAGTTGTTCCTTTATTCTCTTCTAATCTCTATTTAAAATTTGTTTTTAATGTTTATTATTTTTGAGAGAGAGAGAGACAGAGAGAGAGACAGAGCAAGCAAGGAAGGGGCAGAAAGAGAGTGAAACACAGAATTGGAAGTAGGCTCCAGGCTCCGAGCTGTCAGGACAGAGTCAAAAGCAGGGCTCAAAGTCGCAGACGGTGAGATCATGACCTGAGCTGAAGTCAGCTGCCCAACCGACTGAGCCACCCAGGCGCCCCTTCTAATCCCTATTTTAAAAAAGCCAACTAAATATTGAAAGAAAACATTAGTTTCCCTGATGTTTACTCTCATGAATATTTTCAGCATTTATTTTATATTTCAAGACAGAATCTGCAGTTATCCACTGATAGCATTTTCAGAATACCTAGTATCATTCTATATGCAACCTAGGTACTTGATAAGTGTTCATTGTTTTAAATTGTTGTAACCATAAATGCAGCTTAATTCTTGTGAAACCTAGAGGTCACTTACAGAATCAGTATGACTACGAAGAAAATATGCATTTTATTAACAGATGTAATTTTACTCTATGGCTAATGAGTTTCAGGTTAATTCACCCTCTGGGCAAGAGTGATAGCAATTGTTTTAAAATCACAACTTGAACAGAGTTCTTTCTGTGCTCTAAAGCAAGCATTTTTGGCAAAAGATTAGTTTTTACAGAAGAAAGAATTTTGCCTTTGGGATCGTATTGGTTTTCTCACTATTTCAACCTTAAGTTAGCTAAATTGAGCCACTTCTGAAATCCATCACATAAAATGTTCAACCTTAATTTTTCTCTAGCCTCTCAGGGAAAATTTGGTGGAGTTCTTTCTTTACAAAGGAGCCTGGACACATCCCAAACTCTAAGTGTGAAGGGGTGTCAGCTCAATCAGCACATAAATAAATAATTAACCAAGAAGTAGCTGTCTTCTTAAATTTTACCTTTTCACTTCATTAGGTTATTTTGGGTCCAGACTTCCTTTGTGTTCACAAAATATTTTCTTTCTTCAAATATGTCTTAAAACTTCCTCAGGCACTTGGTTTACCTGAATGGCAGGAGTAGTGGTCTCCTCCAGAGGAAAAAGGCCCAGTTTTCATTTTGTGTGTGTGTGTGTGTGTGTGTGTGTGTGAAATTTCTGGTTATTTTCTCAGCATTGTTATGGGGGGATGGGCATGTTTCCTCTCAAAAGAGGATTGCAACTGCAAAGGAACCAGAGTAGAGGAGAAACCAGTTCAGTTCTCTTTTGAAATGCCATATTCTTGGTCTAGCAATCTGTATTTCATGCAGTGGTAAGTACTGGTACGGTTTTAATAGATTCACATGAAAATATTTTTAAGTTTTTAATTTTCATTTGGATTAATTATCAAGTGATGTGTCATTGTGCTAAGAACTAGAGGGAAGAAAATTAATCCATTTTGAATCCAAACAAAGAGGTTGAAAACTACTGGGTGGTGGTTATGAGGGCGTTCACTTTTTAATTACTTGTTTTACAGTACATATATATTTTACGTACTTTATGTTACTTTTTTTTTCTTTTTACTAGAAAAGGGAAAAAGAGATGTAGGAATCTGATCATTTCCTTTTCAGATCTGGGCTTCCTCACTCCCTCAAAGTTCAAATTGATTCAGTTAACATTAATTGTGTGCCTACTATGTGTCCCAGGTGTTGTGACGGGGAGTCCTCAATGAATAAGAGGCAGATTGTTCAGAATGTGGATATTTAAGACATGAGAGTCTATAATATTTGACTTTTTTCTTAAATATGTGTAGATTGAATGTCTTGGTTGAATGTATTCATAGGAGTAAGAGATTTTTTAACCTATGGAGATTTCAGGGGTGGGAGAGATTCAATTTCTTATCTCTGTTTCCAGATGTTGAACTCTGCTTTGGAACGACTAAACCTCTGAACAAAAACCCAGAAGGATGCTTATGAAATAGCAAGGGTTTCGCCTGCCCTGGCCAGTTACACATCTATGAAGGACTGATTCACTGCCCTGGGTTAACAAATAAGAGCTCTTTTAAACAATCTCTGTTCTTCTCACACTTCTGCTTCAGCTTATAAATCTAGTAGATAAATAGGGAAAAAAGCCTTGCTTTAGAGTAGTGCCAAAACAACACCCCAGGAATGAATAAAATAAAAATAAAGACATATATAAAGAAGAGGAAATGCTTTGAAGGCACTGACTTGAAGTGCATTCTTCCAGGAATACCTGTCGAACCTGTGATTGTATTTCTAACTTTTATAAGTGTATTCTTTTTTTTTTTTTTTTGTATGTCATTTCCCCAAGGAGGGAATATGATGATGACAGTGGCAATGTTCTGGGGGAAATGGTGCTTTGTATTAATCCAGCATCATCATCTGAAAATCTATCTTTTGCTGTAGAAGAAAAAAAAATTACTACAATTCAAAGTTGAATTTTTTTTCATTCTTGAAAACAGGTTCCACTATCACTAGGTGACCACTATTTCACACTATTTTGTATTACTTCTTAATCTGGAGAAGTTATCTAGAGTCTTGGAACACTGCTGCCAAGAAATGCCCTGATGAGGAGAGATTGTTCACAATGAGTTAGAGGTCAAATAGCCACACACAATATTGAATTATAAAGCCCCCTACTGAGCTCCAAGTTCAAATATGTTGTATCCCAAACCCTGTCTCAAGTTCATGCAATAGTAAAAATATTAACACCGTAACATGAATGCCAAGACATGGGTGGCATCCTTATCCTCTTTTTCTTCTCTTTGCAGAACATTCAGTTATTATCACATATTTCTAAAGCATCCTGACGCACCAATGATAAGAAATTAGAGTCATACTTATTAGGCTGCCTAAGAAACTACTGGGGAAGCCAGAGGAATGCGAGTGTCAACTGCTATTCTTTAGAGGGGCCCGTGTCTTAATACATTCAAAAGGTAAAATTAATCTGGTAATAAAAGATAATTTCCTTACGTCTGAGAGGAATAGGATAAGAACTAAAAAGAAGTTTAGCATTTCATTTTATCTCAGACCAAAAAGGGTGACTGTGAGGTTGTGGTCTGATTTTTGGCAGGTTGTGGTCTGATTTTTAGCAGGTCCTTCTTGTCATTTTAATGCATGACACTGTCCTTGATTATGTACTTGCTCAGCATGTTACAGGTAGTAGGTTGGCCTGATTATTACTGAGGACAATAGCTGCTGTGATATCCAGCTTTCTTCATTGATCAGAACAATTCACTCTCCCTTACCATGGTCCCTACACTCTCAGTGATTCGCAGAAGTGTCACTGTCATTGTAATTCCAGGCATGTTAATATTATAAATTGCGGCCTCCAGTCAAAAATTAGTTCCTTTTATTTAGTATGAAATGCTAAAGTAAGAGACCTCTTACTTTAATCAGAAACTTAAACAAGTATAAATTTTCCCCCTCTGGTCTAAAACAATCCCATAGCAGAAACAAATTTTTGTGGTTATTATATGTGTTTAACTTTTCATGTGAAGTAAACTAAGCATGGCTGTATCCTTAAATGAACTCTCAAGTCCCTCTCTAATGACCTTCCTGGCTGTTAATTAATCTTTCAAACTAATACTGTGGGTTGAGACTCCAATGATGATAGAAAGACTTTGAGTGCTGTCATGTATTTTTCATACTTTGCTTTTCCCAGGAGTAAACTTAAGTAAACATACCCTCAAAATGGTGTCTCGGCTACAATAGCATCCTTATAGGCCTAGATGAACATAAAATCAATGCCAATCTATAGAAATTCTATGCTTTCCCATTACAACAGGATATGTGTTTTGCAAGATAACAGAGTAGCTTATTACAGACATGGTGGCAATTGTCTCTTAGCACATGGGCCTGCCTCAGTCTTCCCCTACATGGTTGTCTTTGGCTTCCTGTCAGGATGGACCAAAAAGCGCAGCGGCTCAGGCCAGCACAGCAGGCCAAAGCTGTCACTGTGTTCTTGGGTTGTGGCCATGGCCCTGCCAACTTGCTCCAAACAACCAGTGCTCAGTCGGAGCTTCCTGGCCTCCACTTCCTCCTTTTTTGCTTTCTATGGTACTTTATGGATTCTTTTATTTTAATATGTAGGTTGCATTAGAAAATATACGGCTATTCTTCAGTAAGGTCTCTCATGTATGCCAGGCTCTACGTTAAGTGATTTATGTATCATAATATCATGCAAGCAAAGAATTACTATACCTGCATTCCAGTTCTCCACAGAGCACTAGGCTGTGTGGCTATTGAGCTCATTTCTAGGGCATCTTTACTTCCCTGTATATTCTCAGTACAAAGCTGTACTTTAAAACAAGGAAACCGAAGCCTAGGGAAGTTAAGGTTACCCAGCTAGCAAAAACACCCCAAAACCAAAAACCAACCAAACAAAAAAAACCCAAAGTATAATTTAAGCTCATATCTAAAGCTCATGCTCTTATGCTTTCAACAATAGCCAAAGTATGCAAAGAGCTCAAATGTCCATCAACTGATGAATGGATAAAGAAGATGTGGTTTATATATACAATGGAATACTACTTGGCAAGGAGAAAGAATGAAATCCTGCCAGTTGCAACAACATGGATGGAACTGGAGGGTATTATGCTAAGTGAAATAAGTCAGTCAGAGAAAGACAGATATCATGTGTTTTCATTCATATGTGGAACTCGAGAAACCTCACAGAAGAACATGGGGGAAGGGAAGCGAAAAAAAACAGTTTCAAACAGAGAGGGAGGCAAACCATAAGAGACTCTTAAATACAGAAAACAAACTTAAGGTTGATGGGGGCTTTGGCGGAGGGGGAAAATGGGTGATGGGCATTGAGGAGGGCACTTGTTGGGATGAGCACTGGGTGTTGTAGGTAAGTGATGAATCATGGGAATCTACTCCCAAAGCTAAGAGAACACTGTATACACTGTATGTTAGCTAACTTGACAATAAATTATATTTTAAAATAATTGAAAAAAATAAAGCTCATGCTCTTAGCCATTGTCATATGCTGCTGCTCTTAGTGGTTTCCAGTCTGTCTTTTGCTACTAGTCTGTGTGCACCTTGAGAATGGGGGCAGGGTTTTAGTCAATCATTCTCTCCTTTGTGTTTGGCACAATGTTGGAATTTAGTGGTTATATTCATGCTTGTGCTCATCTTTTCAAAGAATCTATTATTTGTCATGCCTAAAGCAAAAGCTCAGTCCCCCAGAGCCAGTTGGCCATTTAGAAAACATTTTTGGAGAGCTTATTCATCTTTGCTGGAGAAAAGGTGCTACAAAGCTGAGGACCCATCATACTTAAAGCTTCTCTCTCTATAGAGTATCCGCAAGTACACTGTGCTCAGGTGGACATGTTTTGTTGCAGGTAACAAATCTCTTTGGGCCACAGCTGACTGAGTTGGGGATCTGAATGTGGCCATCTCTGGACTGTGACCTATGATAAAAATCAATGTGAAAGCCCTGTATAATAATTAAATGAATCAAATCCACTCCTTGAGAATTTGAATGTGAGACACACAGAGAAGGCACTAATACTGAGTTATATGTTAGAAAAATGCACCAAAGAGGTCAGGAGACAACAGATGAGGGCGTTGAAGTTTGGGTAGAGGGAAGAGGCAGGAGTGGAGGCAGCCAAGTCAGTGAGAAGGATGGGGTCTCTGTGTGACCCACCAGAGTTGTTGGAGTGTCCCCAGTGAAGACCAGGAAGCACTAGGTTGCAGACTGTTCAGCCTGCCTCCTGGGCTTCCGTCCTTCCATTGTACCCCCATCACTGTCTCATAGCCTACTGCTGAGGCAGGGGTGGGGGGTGGGTGGGAATAAAAAATGGTGAAAACACATGATCTCAATCTTTAAGGAGCTATGATCTAATGAGGCAGATGCAGATGTTCATAGGTGATTATAATTTAAGGCTAAATATGCTTGGATGGACTGGACTATATACCAAAGGGCTCTCTAAAAGGATCTCCTGGGACATTGTTACATGTTCTCATTACAGGCCTGTATGACAGAGCTGGGGATGGAGGGAAAGGAGAGAAAGGAAAGGGTGGGATCTGGAAAGACTAAAAAAGCAAAAACCTGTTATAATTCTGTTTCCATTTGAATTTACATATTTCAGTAATTGCCTGCAGTGCTAAAAGAGAACCTACCCTTTTTATTAATACCATGTTTAATAAAAAACTATCTCTTAGTACATTTTGGGTGAGTTCAGTGCTCATCAGAGTTAGGGACAAATAGCAAATGAGCTATAGCACTGCACAATGAGGAGGGGCACTGTGCCAATGTCTTCAATCCTGGGCTGGGGAATTTGCTCCTCTTTCATCTGAATTATGAGCTGGCTTTATAATGTGCACTCTGGATGTCCCAGCACTGGACCTGGCCCACATTTACAAAGTAAATAGGAAATCAAATCAAATCAACCACAGGCTGCGCTTTGGATATACAAGGCCTGGATAAGAAGGGGCCCTTCTCTCCTTTTCAGACTGTGGTCAGTCCAGTCCTAAAATTTTGAGGGAGAAGGCCATGACCTTCCAGAAACTTAACTGGTCATTCTTTTCCAGCCCATGACCAAGATACCTATACAATCAAGGTCACTGAAAGATAGCTTTGAGAAACAGTATATCTCGTCCCTCTACACTTCTAGGTCATAAGGGTTGTAGAGTTGGCCTATAGAGTAGTGATTCTGTCTGGATAGGTAGACTAGGATGCTATTACACATAACCCACTATTACCCTGAACTAAATGGTCATGAAAGCAAATTATGTCCCTCAAGCTAATAACAGCTTACACTTTGTGAATGCTCATGGAGTGCCAGGCCCCTTGAAGACGGGTCTTATTCTTTACCATTTCCACCGAGGTAGAGGGTGATAATAACTATTATTAGTCCCACATTACAGATGAGGAGAGGGATACTTGAGAAAATAAGTAACTTGTCCCAAACAATATGGCTGACAAGTGGCCAAGTGATGGGATTTGAACCCACTTATTTGGACCTGAGAGGTTGCTCTATTTTTGGTTTGAGACACTGCTTCCCAGCATTAGAAAGAGCACCTTACTCTCTTACACAGAGAATGGAGTGAAACCAAAAAGTGTTTGCCTTCTGTAGTAAGTGCCAGGAAATAGGCTGGTTCTTCTGGCTGATTTCGACTCAGGCCCCAAGATCCTCTTGGATATCTACATCATGTCTTTCTCTTTACACCTCTGGAATTCTCCTGCAGTGAATATGTTTTGTCATCTCTTCAGAGGTTCTCTGATTGGAACTCATCAACAGAGAGCAGTGATGTGAAATGATTTCTTCTGCCTCCCAAAGCTTAGCCATGGACTAGTTTAGTCCATAAGCAAAGCAATGCATATTTCAAATTCCATTCCCGGAGTAGCCACAGTCTGCAGTTTTATCCTGCTGAGCCAAATTAATTAGAGATGAATATCATAATAGAACAGCATTGATCGTAGCATATCACTAAGAAGTGTTGGTCTCTGTTAATTAACATGATTTGCCATCAGCACTCAGTATATTTATATACAATCAGCATGGGTATTTGTCCACATAAACTAATACATTTTTCAGTAGTGGCAGAACTTACCTCAGAAATGGTCCATATGCTCAAATGCTTGTTCGCTTTACCTCTCCCTGACTCCTGCTTATCACACACATTGGTGGCCTAATTGCTCCTATATGGCTGCTTCAAAACATAATGTGTAACCTTTGGAAAATCTGAATACTTGGAAGTGGAGAAATAAAAATTGTTGATATAAGTGTGAGAGGCATCTTGGGCGGCAGGCTAAGAGAAAATTTCTAGGCAAGTCCAGCCTGCCTATAATCTCCCTTTCCCCTTCAAAATCTGAATATTTCTCTTATGTTCATGTAGGTCTAATACTATGCTACACTGTTCACCATTTTGACAATTATAAGGCAAATGTTTCCTGGGAATCTATAGGGTTATAGGTCATTTATCTACTTAATCAAATTTGTTCAAATTTCTTTCTATTACATTTAGTCCAGAAATATTTATTTTAGGAAAGTGAGTTTTAGGTATAAATTTTGTAGCCCAGGGTCATTCTTGAATGCAGAAAAGAGATAAAATTCTTCATCTCCTCCTCCTCTTCCAGAGAGCTTCATGGGGGCATCCTCCCTCTGTGACTTAACTGGGTAATTTAATCCATACCCAGCTTTAGCTATGCCATGGACTAAACAGCCTTCTGTGAACTGGCTTCAGCAGTTAAGCACTGAATTTAACATGGGTTTTAGAGGAAACTATACATTGAATGTTGAACATCTAAGTTACAAACCAACCTCTGGAACAGAATCTATTTGAAATTGGGGACGGTCTGTGCCTGCCCCCAGGGCGTATCTTGCCCCTCCACCCAGCAACACACTCATCAGACACTGACTATTCGAGTGTGGAAATGTACATCAAACCAGAAGGCTTATATGAAGCACATGACTCCGTACACAAAGCCAAAACATCTGGATGAACTGTAGACTATGCTATCCAGATGTTTTAAAATAATTAGTAGGGCAGGCAATACATTTGTGTGATTGACATTTTTACCTTAAAAAAAATTTTTTTTTATTGAGCAGCCCCAGTCTTTGTAAATGCAGTGTCACTCACTAAAATGTGCCTTTATTCTTGAGAAGCAGGGAGTGTTGAACTCAGTGGGGGCATTAAAGACTATGGGGGATTAGCTCCGGGTTGTCTTGTAAGATATGGACTTTGTGTGGATCAGGAAAAGGGGAGCAAGGTGAGCAGCCCAGCTATATATATTCCTTTTTATCCTTTCCCTCCATTTTGGCACTCTACTCTGGATCGGCGGCTTGATCTCAGCTCTGATTTCAGCTATTTTAAGCCTCTTAACGTTCAGTCTTCTTTCTTATATGTGTCCTATGAAATCTGATTCAAAAGCAGGATGTACTCTTTACAGTTTTTCTCAAAATACGATCAAGGCCACAAGCATAGGAACGCATTGGATATTTAGTGTGAATGCTGATTCATGGGCCTTTTTGGCTCCTCTGACTCAGAGTCTCTGGAGACTATGTACTGATGTCTTTTAAATAAACTCTCTAGGTGACTCTGGTGCAGACTTATGAAAACTGCTGCCTTGTTCTGACTATTGTGTTCATGAAACTTTCACTCTTCAGTTTTATTAATCTATAGAATTTAGAAATCAAAGTGATGTAGGCAAAGTTATAAATCTAAGTATCAGGGCTCTTCTAAAAATGTAATGTAAGCAATTTAGGAACTTGATAACATTTCATCATAGATACTTGCTCTAGAATCTATTCTTAAACGTGTTGGGCATTTTTCTATCTGAAAACTGATTTCCATAGAAGATCAATAGGGGAATATTTACACTGCCAATATGGTAACCATTTATTATTTGATTTTTACAAAATCCTTGCCTCTAAGCCATTGGCATTCAAAACAAATCATTCCTTCATTAGCCATAATGATACTTTATCGCCTTTGTTCTGAAGTATTCATTTTATTTCCATTATCCCTATTGTATGAGGCAGGCACAAAACTAGCAAACCCCAGTTTATCACAGTGAAAATTGAACAGAGAGACTAAATAAATGCAATCTGATGGGTTTCCCTTTCAGATTCGCAACCAGAAGAGTTCATCTTCTCTAAGAGCCCCCAAATTAGTCTTTGGGGAAGCAGTGTGAGTGAAGAAATGTCGAGAATATAGAGCTACAACTCTTCCAAAATCATTGATAAGCTAGTATATTGCTATTAAGCTAATTACCAGGTGAGTTGTTTGGCCTAAAGACATACCACCTGAGAAGTGAATTTTTTTCCACATTTTCATGGGAAGGACAGAAGGAGATTGTGGTGACACAGTGCATTTTAGAACCTTTGCAGGATGCTGGCTCAGTGGCACTCCTAGAAGTGAAAAAAGCTCCATGAAGGTGTTTTTAGTGTCTGAACTCAACTCTCTTCATGAAAAATGGAAGGAGGTTAAACAAGTGGCTTACGGACAAGGAACGTCAAAGCTGGACCCAGGTTTTACTTCTCAGCAGGGTGTATGGTTGGGTTTCACCTGCTGGTCGATGATTCCCCTAGCCTAGCGTGGTTTTAGACCAAGAGCCTGCACGCACTGAGGGACCTGGGACTTGCCAAGCAGTTTCTGTAGAGGCGCATGGCTCTGGGTATTCCTCTAGTCTGGACAAGTGTGAATGGCCTTTGCTTTTACCTTAGGTTTCCTATTTTTTTCTCTTTACTTACAATGAGTGCCACTCACACTCCTGTTTCAAACTTGGGTGTCTAGTTGGATTTTGGCTCTCTGTTTCCAGGAAATAGCCCCTCTTTCCAATGCTCTACATGCAGTAGGACCTTCATCAACACTGATGGGCTGCCTGGCATATGATTATTTTCCAGAATTAGCCTTTTATATATAGGTAGGTACATATTCTAACTTGGATCCAGACCCTACTTTTCACATGTAGATTTATCCTGGGAGTCGAGGGTGCTGAATACAATGGGCACTGCCTGCATTTTAGCTGTCTCATCTCTCCTGGCTCACTGAGGAAGCATCTCAGTTCTGTTTATCTCAAATTCAGCAACTCTCCTGTCAAACAGTGGCTCCCCAAATGAGGTTACGAAAAAGCCACGTGACTAAAGTGTCAGTCCTAGTGTTTCCAATTATTGTAAGGTGCTGAACTGAATCTTTTTTTTCTTTTTAGAGTTTTGTTCAAGAGATGTTAATTTCTTAGAACTCAAATGCACTTTCCTCTCAGGCAAATTTTTCTGGAGAGGCACTAACTGAGAAACTAAAGGGTGGCTATTATTCTCCATTGATGACAAAGCCTGCAGTTTATTAAAGAACAAACAGAGTATCTCTTTTTGGAAATAAGCCTACACAAATGGTATACAAAGTCATATGGGTCTCCTCATGACTATAAAGCAATATGTTTTACATTTACACAGCCTTTACACGATTAATATCAAGCATTCTTCTTTACTTTCATTTGTAAGTACATAGAAATTCTTAGTATAAAAAGTAGAAATGTTTTATGAATGTTTAAATATACACATAAAGGTTAAAAGTACTGCTCTCTTTATTTTTAAAAAATTCTACAATAAAATAACTCAACTTGAAAGGTCTACCGAACATAATACCTATTATGCTGTTGTTTCCACTTCTCATCTTGAAAATACTCCCATTTTCAAGTAAAATTCTCACTGCATCTTTTAAAATCTTTTACAATGTAAAAGTTCTTTATGTGCAAAAAAAAAAAAAAAGGTAGACGATATGACTTTTAGTAGCTAAGAGTCTCATGGAAGAATGCAGTGTTCGGCCTTAGTGTCTGATTTTCCTGTGGAGGTATAAAATAGACTTCATAAAGAAAGAATCCATTTCTGGGCCTTGTAGCTTTTCTCGTGGGCATAATGCCTCTGGCCCTATGTCAGCAGCCACCAATTCTTGGGTCTTGACAATACCCTTCCTAAGCCTCTGCAGTGCTCTCTGCAGCCATCTACCTGATTTGTAGATCAGAAACTTGGTCACACACTCCTGTGGTGCCTTAATTAAATCTTACAATACCCCAGGAATTAGGTCGCCTGAGAAAAACTTGGGTGTCTAAGTTAGCTACTGAATCATACAAGTTTCCATTTCCCTGAATGTCTCATCAATCATTCCTTGCTTTTTCCCTTACCTTTACCTCCACTGGCTGCCCCAACAGCTCTATCCCCACAACACAGATACCTTTTATCAGTCCAAAGTGGTGCCTACCAAACAGTCCAATATCCTTACTGGGACTGACTCTCTTCTAGTCTACTATCTACTAGGCTGGAGTACCATTATATTGATGACTCCTACTTCCTTAAGCTCTTGGATGGATTTTTATTTGGAATGGAAACATTGGCAAGAACTTCTCCCCAGCCCAGCTTCCCTCCTCTACTCCCATTTCAGCGTACCCCACCCCACGTTATTTTTATCTGGGAAAACATACTGGGTGGGTTTCACTGTCTGGTGTCTCTACCAGGTCTCAGATGGTCCTCTTTTGCCTTCTATTGAAGCACTTGTTGCCTCAGGCCCTGAAGGCCTTAAGTAAGGGTTTGCTGGTATTAGGACATATTTTAAATAACTTCTTAGTATCCACATGAACTCTAATAATTTGTATGGACAAGCAAAGCAAATTTATGTGGTTACTCAGATCCCCAAGGGGCTGGTACCTTATACTATGGGTTAGCAAATTATGGCACACAGGCCAAATCTATCCTGTTCCTTGTTTTTGTAAATACAGTTTTATTTGAACACAACCATGATCATTGTTTATTAATTTACCTGTTTTCCTGCCATAATAGCAGAATTGAGTAGTTGTGACAGAGACTGTATAGCTCAAAAGCCAAAATATTTACTATCTGACCCTTTATAAAAATGTTTGCCAACCTCCACCTTATGCACATCCATTACTTCATCTCTCTGCTTGGATCCTAAATCGAATTCTAACAGTCACTCAGGTACCAACTTTGTTGAATTCCAAATTATTTTCACCAAAAGGGATAAAATCTCTTTTCAAATCAGTGGCATCCAACTAAAGACATTAGTATCTGTAGGGGGTAAAATTCCCCTGCAAAGCTAAGCTCAAAGGCTTCTAGAAGAAATTACTTAAAAAATGCAGCCTAGAGAGTAGCAAACTTGAGATAAATTATTAACAATTATTGCAGTCCAGTAGGAATTCAGAAATACTGGTGCTCTCTTTGCAGTTCATTTACTCTGACCACACCCTGCTGCTGGAGGAATTCAACCTCACTGTTTTGGAGAGAGAATTAGCATTGATTTTTCTACCATTAAATAAAATATTACAAAGGCATGCTTATAAATGATTACATCACCAAGGCTTGCAAATAGACAAGATAAACATTTTTTTTCTTAAGCTCATTTGCTAAATTGAACCTGAGAGAGAGAAAGCAAAATTTCTCATGTAAATCAAATGACATTTCGTTTCACAAAGTAGTCTTTCTACAAGGTTACACATAGGACTACTAAAATTTAAAATGGCTGAAGGAAAGGGTTTTACATTCTGTTGTGCCAAGTTTTATTTTTTTCTCTGCACTGATTAAAATAAAGGAGTTATCATGTCAATGGGCAGAGCCCGTTACATTGCTTTTATCAAATGCAAGGAGGTATAAATACAAACTGTAAAGTAGAAGAGAAAAGATCATGACTCATTGTCTGACAGCAAAGCTATTAAACACAATCAAAGACTCAGAGTGAACTCATGTTACCTTTCAAGACATTGCTAAAAAATCCTTTTTGCTATAAAACTAGCATAAAGTATCACAATCCTGCCACTGCTGTTGGAGAAACTTGGTTTCAGGCATTTAAAACAACTTCAAGACTGCGAAGGAAGAGGAGTTACTTACCATGGGATAAGTCACACTGCATTTAGTCTGGACACAAGGCCCCTCAAATCATAATCAATAAGTGATTAAAAGTTGATCTTTCAGGGCATTATATAAATTTTAGGACACTTATTGGTAATTAAAATAGTTCGTTGACTGAAGGCAGATTCACATATGTTAACGACAAAGTCAATGTTGCCTCTTACAAAACACAAGGACAATGATTTATTCTCAGGAAGTCCATTGGACTATGAGGTAAGGTACATGGTTCTATATTGAGAAGTGAAAATCCTGCCCATGGTGTAGGATTCCTGGACCTTGAATGAAAGGAACAGATGGGCAGGTGGATGTGACGTGTAGGTCCAAGAGAAGAGATATGACAATCCACAAGAGCCCTGAGCGTTACCTGAAAAAGCCTACTTATTTTCTGCTTATCAGTCCTTTAAAGACACATGTTCTCAAAATCCACTTGTTATAATTCATCAGTCTATGAAAACTGTTGTGAACCAAAGGACTTTTAGGAGTTCTGAGGGAAGCTTAATCATGACTATTTAAAAGTTGAAGCTAGGCTTCTAAGGCCAGCCGCTGGCGAGCCTTACAAAAATACATGTAATTTAGCTTGTCTGGCCTACCAGTGTTTTATTTATGCCCTCTGGACTCCAGGTTCTAGAGCACCAATTTCCACTTGACTCTCCATGTACACTCAGCATGGAGCCTGGAACGCAATAGTTAGTTAATAAATGCACATGGTCTAGATGACCACAAGAATAATTCTCATCACCTTTTATTAAGATAGAGACACAAAGATAGAGACAGTGAAAACACAAAGATAGAGACAGTGACTTGTCCCAGGAAGACTGGTTTTGGTTGCCAATATCCACTCAACTTCTGGCCCAATAAATTTGACCTCAAGCTTTCCTCCCATATCCTCCATAAAAGTAAGTCACAGACACTAACATTTATTGTAGGGTCCAAAGTGACTAAGTTATTATAGAATTCAGGCTTCACACCCTAATATCAACACCTGCCTCTGGCTCCTTTTAATTTGTTGTTCATTAAGTTTCTCCTTCTGAAATTCCGGATCATCTACTTCCACATACTGGTTCACTTTGAACCTTCCCTTAGCCATGGTACCTTCTGCTACTTTAGCTCAAAAGTCCCTGCTCTAACATCTAGCACTCTGGCACTTCCTGACTGACCCCCAACCCTAATCTACTATGACAAGGAGAGAACCTGACCAGAAGGAATAATCTGGGGAAAAACTTCGGCAGATATTTAAATTTCTGTTTCCTTCCTTGAAGCCTAGTGGATCTTTGAGAATTTTTAGCAAAGGTAGGTAGAGAGAACTCTTTTCTCAATGATAAATATCCAAAATTTCCTAGGTAACTCTCATCTTAATGGGTAACTGATGGCTTTTCTTGGGTAATCTGCATGAAAGGAATTGTCACCCCCAACTGCCAGTCTTTACAGCAATAGCTGAACAGGTTATTTATCACTAAAGGGTTGAGGATTATGTAACACTCTCCATATACCACGCTGTGCTTCATCTGTACTTCCCAAAGAGCTCACATCACTGCTTACCTTGTGTTATATTTATTATTTTATTTCTTTCTTGCAGTACTTTGGTAGCTAACTGAGGATAGCTCTTTTGATTTTCTTACTCATTGTATTTCCCAGAACATCAGCAATGAACCTTGTACAGAAAAGACACTAGAAATGCCTACTAAACGTAAGACAAGAAAACAGAAGCATATGCAAACTTACCCAATTCTAGTTTGGTGTAATGAATAATTAACCATTGTATTGAAATGAGCTTCTTCAGAGTGGCCAAAATGAACAAATCAGGAGACTATAGATGCTGGAGAGGATGTGGAGAAACGGGAACCCTCTTGCACTCTTGGTGGGAATGCAAATTGGTGCAGCCACTCTGGAAAACAGTGTGGAGGTTCCTCAAAAAATTAAAAATAGACCTACCCTATGACCCAGCAATAACACTGCTAGGAATTTACCCAAGGGATACAGGAGTACTGATGCATAGGGGCACTTGTACCCCAATGTTTATAGCAGCACTCTCAACAATAGCTAAATTATGGAAAGAGCCTAAATGTCCATCAACTGATGAATGGATAAAGAAATTGTGGTTTATATACACAATGGAGTACTACAGGGCAATGAGAAAGAATGAAATATGGCCCTTTGTAGCAACATGGATGGAACTGGAGAGTGTTATGCTAAGTGAAATAAGCCATACAGAGAAAGACAGATACCATATGTGTTCACTCTTATGTGGATCCTAAGAAACTTAACAGAAACCCATGGGGGAGGGGAAGGAAAAAAAAAAAGAGGTTAGAGTGGAAGAGAGCCAAAGCATAAGAGACTCTTAAAAACTGTGAACAAACTGAGGGTTGATGGGGGGTGGGAGGGAGGGGAGGGTGGGTGATTGGTATTGAGGAGGGCACCTTTTGGGATGAGCACTGGGTGTCGTATGGAAACCAATTTGACAATAAACTTCATATATTGAAAAAATAAAAAAAAAAAAGAAATGAGCTTCTTGATCAGTTTTTGTACCTAGTTTTAATAGTCATTATCAGACTTACATATGTATTCTAAACTCTTGTATAAGCAACAAATAACATCTACTTCCCCTACATCTACCCACACTTCTTCATGCTTTTGATCACCTGCAATTTAATTTCTGTTGATGCTTCCTACTTTCCACTATACTTGCCTAATGTGATCCTAAATGAAATTATGCAGGAAACTATGTCTCCTGCTTTAAGTTCATGTGGATATTTTTTTCTTAATTAAAAAAAAATTATACTTGTTAAAAAGGAGGGGCAAAGTGGGAATTAGTGGAGTTTCTCTTAAGCCTCTTCAGCCTCTAGTTGTTGTTTCTCTGCCTGCAATAGTCCTTCTACTGCTCTTTGGACATTCTACGACCCCATTCAGTCCCAAATCTCAAACTGAATCTCTCTAGTTCTCCTTACAAAATATGTTCTTAGTCTAGTTCTGCTGGAAAGATTCCAATATATGAATTAGTCATATGATGTTAATGAATGATAGCAGCTTAAGGCATTTTCTGGCCCAGAGGGATTTGCATTTTGATAAGGGGCAATGCTCTAACCCAAAGGATAAAATTGCTAATGGTAGAACTTAAGTCTTCAGAGATGGCATCAAGGGGTCAGGAAGCCTTCCAACCGTATCATATTGGCTGCCAGCTTTAACAGTGCAGAGGACTTCCACTTTCACAATGCAGTAGCCCTTTATCACCATGAATAATCAAGAAATTATATTCTATGTAAGTCCAAATGCTGACAATGGCAAATGCAGAACTCATTAAAAAGGGAAAAATGTCAACACAGTTGGTCCAAATAAGTTTTGGACTCGGTGGAAGGAAGAAGGGCAAGAAAGAAAGCAGGAAGGGAGAGAGGAAGGCAGGAAAGGAGAGACTGTCAACATAGGGAATGAAAGAAGTATTTCTTTAATCTGAATGTTACTGCAATATATTATAAGGGATCTAGAATGAGTGTATTTTTAACCCATTTCTGAAATCAAATTGTATGTATTAATCCAATTTTTTATGAAATAAAAAGGACTGATTTATAATCTGTGGGGAGGGGAATTCTTAAAAGACACAAGAGATTTAATGACCATTAAATGCAATATGTTAAAATTTAAAAACTAATTTCATAATTATAGCTCTGTATCTTAAGTTAGTGTATAAGAAGAACACTAATCTTGACAAACAGGTGTCTCAAGGCTATTTACCAAATTGTTATAAATTGAAGTGAATAACCAATTTGTCCTTGCTAAGAATGGTGAAAAAGATGTCCTGTAGTCGTATATTTTTGAAGAAACTCAATAAGAAATGCATTTGCTCAATAGCAGGAGAATTCAGCTGTATTTGTGGAACACATGACTTTTTGATCTTTTTGGAAAAAAAAATCACACACTCACAGAACATGGTGTTGGCCTTTCATTAGGTCATGCATACCCTCTTACAGATGTGTGTAAAAGTCAGGAGAGGGCTTGAGAGATGAACCCACAAGAAATAAATCAACGAAGGGAGTTTCCAAATGCATTACTGCACTGACTCTTAAGTTTCTTAACCAAACTTTGAAACTTTATAAAGATATCATTTTATTTCTTTTAAAAATAAAAATGAATGAAACAAGTGATGAGAGTTAAAATTTCTTCTAAAGTAAAAAATTCAGTTAATTGTACAGATTGAGTTTTAAAGAAATTCTAAAGCAAACAGAATAATAAGAATAATGGTTATTAATTTAAGTTACTTGGAAAAAACTGATCTGTCTCTTGAATCTTTGAAATGACTCTACCACTCCTTAAACTATGCTTTGCTTCTCTATTTCCATTCATAACCAATTTATGAGATTCAGCAGATTCAATGCAGATGAAGACTTAGATCTGATATAATTATGTACATGCAAGAAGATGAAGATTATTAGAGAGAATATAAGAGACATGGAGAATAATATCAGAATACTAATCACATATACATATATATATGTAGTCCAGTTAGAGAGACCAGAGATAATGGAGGTGATGCAATAATTAAATTCAATATTTGGTTGAAAAATTTTCTGAACTGATGGAAAACATGACTGCACACATAAAGGAAGCACACAATATGCCAACAAAATAAATTTTTATAAATATACACCTAGACAGAGCCAGTGAAAGTGAATATTAAAGACAAAGAGAAGATCTTTAACATAGCCAGAAGGAAAAGACAGAACAACTTTAAAGGCTAAAAATCTGACAGTGAAATTCTCAACAATATTAGAACCTGTAAGCCAATAGAATAAAATATTCAAAGTGCTGAGAAAAATAATTTTCAATCTAAATATAAAAACTACCTTTTAAGAATGAGGATAAAATAGGTGCATTTTCATTTAAAAAACAAACAACAAAATAGAGTTTCTAACAATAGGTGATTATGAAGAGAATACTGAAGTTTTATACTTCTTAGAAGATGGCAAGTGATCTCAAAGAGAGAAATGCAAGGAGCAATGGTGAGAAGAAACTGTTTGATAAGCAGATATATCTAAATAAACATTGTTTCTATAAATAACCATAATCATCATTAATGTAGGGAATAAAAGAGAAAAGATAAACCATAAGGTGAAAGTTAGGAGAGAGACTAAGCAATAATCAACATTAAATATTTCAAGATCCTCATATAGTTTTAGGACAGGGTTAATATACTAATTAACATTAGACTTTATTAAGTATGCATGGTAAAATTTTTAAGACAACCACTAAGATACTGTAAATAAAATAACTTCCATACCAGTAGATGGAAAACAATGTAATAATAAAAACATATTCTCTGAGAATCCAAAATATAAGGGCTCAAAAGGGGGGGGGGAATAGGCAGAGGAAAAGTGTCGAGAAAAAAATGATAAAAAGAAAAAGTTAAAGCATATTAGTAACTACAATACATGTAAATGATCTAAGATTGCTAATTAAAAATAAAAATTATTATATTAAATATGAAAACAAAACCAGCTTTGCTCTATGTATAAGAGGCATGCCTATTAAAAAACAGAAAATTTGAAAATAAACAGAGAAGTCATACCAGGTAAATATTAACCAAGAAAAGGCTGGAGAGTATAAAATATTCTTAAAGATAAAAAGTCATCGGAAATAGGAAGGGTTGTTAATTAATGATAAAAAGGGTCAGTGCACTACAGAGCTATCATAACAGTCATAAACTTGTATGTGTCTAATAAGATAACACACACATACACAAAGAAAAACTAGAACTACGGTTCTAGTTAGGGCAAGTTAGTGCTACAGTATTAGAACTACAAAGAGAGGGGTGCCTCTGTGGCTCAGTCGGTTAAGCATCTAACTTTGGTTCAGGTCATGATCTCCCAGTTTGTGAGTTCGTGAGTTTGTAAGTTTGTGAGTTTGAGCCCTGCATTGGGCTCCATGCTGACAGCTCGGAGCCTGGAGCCTGCTTTAGATTCTGTGTCTCCCTTTCTGTCTGCTCATCCCCCACTCACACTATCTCTCTCTATTACTCTCTGTCTCTCAAAAATAAACATCAATAAAAAATTTAAAAAAAAAAGAACTACAGAGAAATCTCTCATTGTAACAAAGGGTTTCAATGCAATCTTTTAAATTATTAATAGATAAAGCAGATAAGTATAATGAATTATAAAAGATTTGAACAATACAAATTACAAGCTTGATTTATTTATTTAAAAATTTATGTTTTTAAAGTTTTAAAATTCTAGTTAGTTAACATACAGTGTAATATTAGTTCCAGCTGTACAAGGTAGTAATTCAGCACCTTCATACAACACTTGGTGACAAGACTGATTTATTGACCCCTGTATACAACTAGTGATATTTAATTTTTATCAAGAAATGTGGGGTATTAAAAAAAATTTGCACACTAAGCCATTAGGCAAGTCTCAATGTTGAAAAGTCAATATACATAAACCATTTTTTTGTAAATACAGTTTAAAAAAATTAGAAGATAATATAGTCAAAAGATTAATAAAAATCTCCATGTAGTTGAAAATTAAACACACGCATATATGTGAATAACTCATAAATCAAGACATTTTAAATTAAAATTAAAATATTTAAAAGGAATAATAATGTTACATGGAAATAGTACTCAATAAAATTTTGCAATCTTATATAGTATGTCTAAGCCATTAAATTAAGAAGTTAGGAAAAGAGAATAAGTTCTAAGAAAGCAGAATAACAAAGATAACAAAGATGGGTTTTAAAAAAGTAAGCAAAAGTAAGAAACACTAAAATAGATGGTTAACAAAGTCAAAGTTTGTTTCTTTGAAAAACCATTAAAATAGACAAACTGGTGGCCAGATTGATTAAGAGAAAAAGAGAGAAGATGCAAATATATTCAGAGAAATTATGGCAATAATATGTAAATGTAGACAAAATTGACAGGAAACACATTTTTATTAAAACTGATTTAAAACTGAAAATTGCCAGGGAAATCTTGAAAAAGACAAACAAAACTGGAGGTATCACTATATCAGACTTCAAGTTACTTTACAAAGCTGTGGTAATCAAAACAGTATGGCACTGGCACAAAAATAGACACACAGATTAATGGAACAGAATAGAAAACCTATAAATCAATCCACAACTATATGGTCAATTAATCTTTGACAAAGCAGGCAAGAATATGCAATGGGAAAAGGATAGTCTCTTCAACAAATGGTGTTGGGAAAACTGGACCACTACATGCAAAAGAATGAAACTGGACCCGTTTTTTACACCATATACAAACATTAATTCAAAATGGTTTGAGGACCTAAATGTGAATCCTGAAAGCATACAAATCCCACAAGAAAGCACAGGCAGTAACCTCTTTGACATCAGGGGTAATAACTTTGTTCTAGATATGTCTCCTGAGGCAAGGGAAACAAAAACAAAAATAAGCTACTGGGACTACATCAAAATAAAAACCCAGCAAAAGAAACAACCAACAGAACTAAAAGACAACCTCCTGAATGGGAGAAAATACTTGCAAATGACATTTCTGATAAGGAATTAGTATCCAAAATATGTAAAAAATTTATACAACTCAATACCCAAAAAACAAATAATCCAATTAAGAATGGGCAGAAGACATGAACAGACATTTCTCCAAAGAAGACATACAGATGGCTAACAGACACATGAAAAGATCTCATTATCACTTACCGTCAGGGAAGTGGATACCAAAACTACAATGAGATATCACCCCACACCTGTGAGAATGGCTAAAATAAAAAATACAAGAAAGGATGTGGAGAAAGAGGCACCCTCATGCATTGTTGGTGGGAATGCAAATTGGTGCAGCCACTGTGTAAAACAGTATTGAGGTTCCTCAAAAAGTTAAAAATAGAACTATCCTATGATCCAGTAATCACACTACTGGGTATTTCTTCCCAAAATACAAAAACACTAATTCAAAGGGACATATGCACCCCTATGTCTATAGCAGCATTACTTACAATAGTCAAACCATGGAAGTAGCCCAAGTATCCACTGATAGATGAGTGGATAAAGAAGGCGTGGTATATTTCGACAATGGAATATTATTCAGCCATAAAAAAGAATGAAATCCTTCCAATTGCAATGACATGGATGGAGCTACAGAGTATAATGCTAAATGAAATAAGCCAGAGAAAGACAAATACCATATGATTCCACTCATATGTAGAATTTAGAAAACAAAACAAATAAGCAAAGGGAAACAAAAAAAGAGAGAAAGAGGGAAAAAAGCAAGAAACAGACTCTTACCTATAGAAAACAAACTCATGGTTATCAGAGGGGAGGTTGGTTGGAGGAGGAAGGGTTAAATTGGTGATGGGGATTAATGGGTACACTTCTCATGATGAGCACTGAGTAATGTATAGAATTTGTTGAATCATTATATTGTATATCTAAAACTAATATAACGCTGTCTGTTAACTACACTGGAATTTTTAAAAAGTGCTTATTTTGGCTCTTGGAGACAGAAATCTTAAGTTAAAACTGCATAAAAATCAAGGCTATTCCATCAACAAAACAGAAAGACAACCTACTGAATGGTAGAAGATATCTGTAAATGATATATATGATAAAGGGTTAATATCCAAAATATATAAAAACATATACAACTCAACACCAAAAAACCCAAATAATCCCATTAAAAATGAGCAGAGAGCTTAAATAGACATTTATCAAAAGAAGTCACACTGATGGCAAACAGACACGTAAAAGATCTCAACACAGTCATGAAGGAGATGCAATACAAAACCACAATGAAATACTACCTCACTACTATCAGAATGGCTAGAATCTAAAAGACAAGAAATCGCAAGTGTTGGCAAGGAGGTGGAGAAGAAAGAACCCTCCTGCACTATTGCTGGCAATGTGAAACAGAACAGCCTCTGTGGAAAACAGTATAGAGGTTCCTTAAAAAATTAAAAATATTAAAAAATTAATAATTAAACCATATAATCCAGTAATTCCACTATTGGGTATTTACTGAAAGAAAACAAAAAACACTAATTTGAAAAGATATGTGCACCCCTAGGTTTACTGCGGCATTATTCGCAATAGCCAAATTATGGAAGCAACCCAAGGTTTCACTGATAGATGAATGGATAAGATGTATTACTCACACGTGCACACACACACATACACACACACACACACACACACACACACACACAGGAATACTACTTAGCAATAACAAAAGGATGAGATCCTGCCATATGTGACAACATGAATGGACTTAGAGGGTTTATGCTAGGTGCAATAAGTCAAATACCATGTGATTTCATTTATATGGGGAATCTAACAAGCAAAACAAACAAAAGCCAGAAGCTGACCCATAAATTCAGAGAATAAACTGAGGGGTTTGTTTGCCAGAGGGGTAGGGGGTGGGAGGATTGACAAAATGGATGAAGGGGAGTGGAAGATACAAGCTTCCAGTTATGGAATGAACAACTCATGGGAACAAAAGGCACAGCATAGGGCATATAGTCAGTGCTACTGTAACTGCATTGTACAGTGACAGATGGCAGCTATACTTGTGGTGAGCATTGTATAACAAACAGACTTGTTAAGTCACATTGTTGTACCTCTGAGACTGATGTAGCACTGTGTGCCAACTATTCTTTAATAAAAAATAAGTAAAATATAGAAAACTAAAAATGTTCTATAACTATGAAAACATTTCAACTGAAAACCGGACAAAAGAACAGGCATGTCTTAAAAGAGACATAATCATATACAAATATGTTGAAAATACTCAAGGGGTGCCTGGGTGGCTCACTCAGTTGAGTGTCTGACTTCGGCTCAGATCATGATCTTGCGTTCATGGGTTTGAGCCCCGCGTTGGGCTTTGTGCTGACAGCTCAGAGTCTTGAGCCTGCTTCTGATTTCGTGTCTCCCTCTCTCTCTGTCCCTCCTCCCCTGTTTGTGTGCTCTCTCTCAAAAAATAAAATAAAACGTTAAAAAAATATTTTTAAAATGCTCAGTTTCATTTGTAATCAGGGAAATACAAACTAATACTAAAATGCTAGACATTTTGTTGTTTCCTTGTTTTGCAGAAAAAAGCTTGACTCTCCTGAATGCTACTGCTGCTGATGTGGTTCATACTGGCTAGTGTTTAAATTATTTTAACTGCTTTAGAAAAATATTGGCACTATTTTTTTGTTTTTCTTTAATTTTTTTAACGTTTATTTTTTAATTTTTTTTACATACAATACTTTTGTTTTAGGCATGCAAGAAAAGCAATTTCAGAATCTACTAATTTAAAGCAAGCAGCTGTATACAAATAACAAAAGAAGCAACATCTTGTTGCAGCTCAGCACACAGCATCCAAAGCAAACAGGCATGAGACAATGCATATTCGGCATTAAAACCAGATGAATAACATATTGCAGGGTTGGGGGAGGGGCAGAGGACAAAAATGGAAATGAAAGACCAATGTTTCCCAATGCTTTCAAGGTATAATGCTAAGTTTCTCATTTGATAGCCCATCCAGGTGCTTCAAATGTCATGCAGTACAGCGAGAATGGAAAGAACTGGTCTGCATACCTGCCTAATAGACACTTTCATAGGTCGTCTTTCGGTGGTAAACCTGTTTGAGCATCTTTTGAATTGGTTTATTTTTGAAAGACAGAAACAGAGCTTGAGTGGGGGAGGGGTAGAGAGAGAGAGGGTGACACAGAATCAGAAGCAGGCTCCAGACTCCTAGCTGTCAGCACAGAACCCGACATGGGATTCAAACCCACGAACCATGAGATCATGACCTGAGCCAGAGTCGGACTCTTAACTGACCAAGCCATCCATGTGCCCCGTATTGGCACTATTTTGTAAAATTAAACCTCATTAACCTAACTTTCAGCAATTCCCTTCCTAGATATCCCTGACAAACTCTTGCTTTCATGCATCAGAAGTCATTGCCTGTAGAAACAAAAAATTTGGAATGTTCATTAGCAGAAGTATGGATAAATAAATGTGATACCTTCACACTTGTATATTAGACAATGATGCAAATGACTGAACTGTAGCTATAATGACAAGTGTACACTGATCCATTTAAAAAATAATATTCATAGAAAAAGCAAGTAATAAAGACTACTTGTAATATGTAACTTTTATAAAGCTAAAAACCAAGGGAACCAAGCAGTATATTGTTTAGGGATGTAAACATACTGAGTATTTTTTTCTTTTTAAATGACGAAGAGTGATAAAAAAAATTCACTATAGTAGAGAATTCTGAGCAGGAAATGAAGGGCAGGTTAGAGGTAAAGCAAAGTACGTATGCAATGGTATTAGGATTATTTTAATTATTTAATTTGGGTGGTAGTTTCATAGATATTAGTCATATTATTATTCATAACTTATATATTTAAAATATTTTTGAATGTTCAAATATTATATAATATAAAATCAAAACAGAATTATAGCATTTCTATGGTCACACTTTTGGTTTCTTAATATTTACTAATGTTCCAAGTAATCAGCACGATGTTCTAGATGCAACTTCTGTTCACAAAGTTAGGTCATCTTTCTGCAATGTTAGAACATATTTCTTTCTGTTCTAACCACATATCCTGCCACATATATTGCTGCTTTACTTTCCTTTAATAAATATATAGTTTCATACTCCTGTATCTTTTCTTAAACTGCTCCCTCAGCCTTCACTTTGTCCCCTGCTTGTACAAATCTTTCTCATCCGTCAGGATCTAGCTCCTCCTCATCTCCCCGTGAGGACTGACTTACCCACTTACCCAGTGTCACTTCTCCCACTCCATATTACCTATACCCACGTTGCAGTATAATCTGCATCCATCAAGTGGGAAATAGCCAAGCTGTAATGGTGAAGTAACTGTCACACTACCATGGACAAAGACTACACTTAAAGCAATCTTGGAGCAAACATTCATCAGAAAGTGAGAGTACAAAGCACCGATAGAATACAAGGACAAGGACAGATTACAGCCAGAATGGGAGATGCACAGAACAGCATCAGGATTAAACTACCTTAGCAGGAACTTCTAGAATCATTCAGAGTCATTAAGGTTGTTCTCATAGCCACACCTGGCTGAGAGACATCATCAGTTTGTCAGTAAGTACAAACTGGAAGTATTTATCAGCTCTCCACTTCATAGCATTCATATATTGTGACATGTAATTTTCTTAAAATGCCATTATGTACCTTCATATAGTTTCAGTACGTTCCTGAGTTGCCTTCATACAGTAGTGAATTAAACACTCCCTGTTGCCAACATTATTATAGTTAGATAGCTTGACTCTATTACTGCAATCAAGAATTTGGTTCCCATCAATCTAAGAGCAGCATTCTTTAGAAACCTTATTTCTATAAGGGTGATTCATCAGTAGTCATTTAACCATGGCATACAAGGTTTGGGGGCTTGAAGACAGTGGGAGTGGTCCCCCCGGCAGGGAGGGCCTGCACTGACATTATTTGGAATCGAATAATGTGGAATCTTACTTGTCCACATCTGTGATGGACCACTCTTAACTGTGTCACCACCTCACCTTGGTATTTACTTTGTTTCTACTACCAGATTGTAACTTCTTTGAGGGTATGAAAGGGATGTTAGTTACCTTTGGATCACAAAACCTAACATTTAGTAGATTCTTAGATGTTTGTTGAAGAAAGGAATTTCATTTGTTAGGATGTATTTGGTAACAAGTACCCAAATACCCATTTACACTGATATTAACAATGAAGCAGATACAGTGACTCACAAGACAAACTTGGTTCAGTGACTCAACAATGTTGGGTCAAACACCCACTTTCTTTTTGCCTCTCCACCCTACCTTCTGGGGTGTCAGATCATCCCTACAGATACAAACTGGCTTCAAACAATTGCAGAGGCTACAGAAGTCCCTCCAGAAGTATCCTCACAAGAACAAGGAACCTTCTTTTCTCAGTCTTGTTCTCCATTCTCATTTTTCTGGCCTGGTCATGTGCTTAGCCCGGAATCTATGACTTCTAGAGCCAGGGGAGAAGAGAGATTCTCCCACAGACAGGAAAGAATATTCAATTAGTTTCCAGGTAAAGGGGGAAATGAAAATTGTGAGGCCATCACAGGGTCTGCCAAAAGAATAAAGTACAATTGGTTGTACAGTGGGGTCTGAAGGTAGGTTTTGATTTGGAAAAGGGCTTATGATATTGGGTGAAACCTAAAAAAGATCAAATATATATGAACCATTTCTAGAAACATTTTTATTATTTATATGTTTGGCCATTTGTATTGCTAATGTTTTATTTTTTACAGTATTTGCCTAAAGATGACCTTATCTGTATTGTGTTATTATCATTCAGAGAAGTAACCAGGAGATATTTCTACTCTGCAGTCTTTTAAAAAATTTTTATTTTAATTAATTAATTAATTTTAATTTATTTTTTATATTTACATCCAAGTTAACTAGCATGCATATAGTGCAACAACGATGTCAGGAGTAGATTTCTTAATGCCTCTTACCCATTTAGCCCATCCCCCCTCCCACAAACACTCCAGTAACCCTCTGTTTGTTCTCCATGTTTAAGAGTCTCTTATGTTTTGTCCCCTCCCTGTTTTTGCACTGTTTTTTAAAAATTTTTTTCAATGTTTATTTATTTTTTTTTGAGAGAGAGAGAGAGAGAGAGACAGTGAGAGTGGGGGAGGGGCAGAGAGAGAGGGAGACACAGAATCTGAAACAGGCTCCAGGCTCTGAGCTGCCAGCACAGAGCCCTGAGTGGGGCTTGAACTCAAGATCTGTGAGATCATGACCTGAGTTGAAGTTGGATGCTTAATGGACTGAGCCACCCAGGTGCTCCTACTTTGCACTGTTTTTATTCCAATTTACTATATGGGCTATTCCTGTAATAAATTTGAAAAGTGTCTAAAAACATAATAAAGTTGGGGTGCCTGGGTGGCTCAATTAGTTAAGTGGCCAACACTTGGTTTTGGCTCAGATCATGATCTCAGGGTTCATGAGTTCATGTCTCACATCAGGCCCTACACTGACAGTGCAGAGCCTGCTTAGAATTCTCTCTCTCTCTCCCTCTCAGCCTCTTCCCTCTCTCTCTCTCTCTCAAAATAAATAAATAAAAGTTAAAAAAACATAATAAAGTTATTTATTATCATGCTTTAATAATACTGTATTACTTGCCACATTTGACTGTTTAAAAGTAAGTCCACAAAAGTTTTATTCAGTATTGTTTTGCATCCAAGTCAAGAATGACAAACAGGCCAAAGATATTTCACTATACGGTATTTCCACTGGTGTTCAAGAGCAGCATGTACTAACATTGTTGCAAAGAAATAGGCCAAAGAACCTTGAAAATTCTGTATTTATATATTAAAATATATGCTTCACTTTGTGGCATGAAATTAGAGAGACTGGATATACTATCCATCTTTACTGGTGTAACAAGTGGACTTCTCAGAGAAGCTATTAAATGTGATCCATTTATCCTAATTTGAGAACTACCAAAAATATTGCTTTATAAGTTTCCCCAATAGAATTGCTTTTAATGTAGTGTGGATTATAATAAAAGAAGCTGTCTTGCCATTCATTCATCCCTTTATTTCTCAAATATTTAATGAACTCTTACCTAGGGCTTATCTTTGGAATGAGAGGGAGCTTATAATCTATTGACATGGAGGTAATAAACACATAATTATATGCTGTTAGAGGAGAAAATTACTATGGAGAAAATAAGGTAGGCTAGAGTCAGAAAAAAGGGAGAAAACGCTAAATACCAAGAAAATACGTGGTTGAAGAGAACACAGTTTTCTCATATTTTTCTAAACATGAAACATAAACCCATTTGAACCACAGTCTTTCCAACTGCAGCTTTCAGAAGAGTCCTTAGCTCACCTCACTGTGTTCCCTCATGTTTTCCTTCTTTGGACCAAGAAAGCTACCATATCTTATGGATAGCTCTCTGACTTTCTATTTTAAAGGATTAAATTTTCCATCACTACAAGCTCTCTTGTAAGTTATATCAGAGCTATATGTGATTCATAAATTTAGAAATTACAATTGCTTAGAAGAAAAATTAAAACAACAATTTAATTTAAAAATCTCTCCATTTGGTAGAGTACAATTTAGAATGATAGCTAATTTATCCTTCAACACACTTCCCCAATTGTTACAGCTTAGGGGGCAGAAATCAATCCAACCAAGGGCCAGAAAGGCAAGAGGAATGGAATCTGGACTGGAATTAGCCATTATGAAACTGAAAATTAGGGCAGGCTGAGCTTAGGGAGACATAATATTTCACATCTAATCATAAAGGAATGACTGCTTACAATATCGTCTTAAGAATTATACATCTATTATTTTTTTAATTTTTCATGTTTATTCATTTTTGAGCAAAAGAGAGAGAGTGTGTGAGTCAGGGTGGGGCAGAGAGGGAGACACAGAACTTGAAGCAGGCTCCAGGCTTTGTGCTGTCAGCAGAGAGCCCCACACAGGGTTCCAACCCACGAACCACGAGCCAAAGTCGGACACTTAACCGACTGAGCCACCCAGGCACACCAAGAGTTATACATTTCAATCCAAGAGCTTTCAGGGGAAACCTGGAAAGGTTTCAGGTTTAGAAGATATCAAGGATACAAGGAGTTCAAAGGCAATTGTTTCTTGATTTCAAATATAGGCTAGAGTTGGTCCCACAATGGAAAGTACACAAACAACAAGCCAATCAGAAGGGTGATTTTAACTTTTTTCTGAAACTTCTAGCTATTCTGAAAGGCTGAGAATCTGAAGGTATTATTTAAAATGTCTCTTCAGAGGTTTGAATTGTAACCCTGTCTGGAGAGGGATTCCAAACTAATTTTTTGTTTGTGTATCCATGCGTGTGTTTCACATAGAAGATATTAGGGGTCTTTGAGGTTGAAAGAAGAAAAAATATAAAAAGAACATCACTGTAGTGACTTCTTTAGGAAAATATCATTTGAGAAAAGCTAGAGATAAAATTGATCCCAGCTTCAGGATATTTGCTGAATGGCTTCTATCATTCTCATTGCGTTCATCATTAGGACTGATTTTGGAGGGGGCTTTTTAAAAAAAGTAATCTCTATACCCAACGTGGGGTCCTAACTCACCATCCTGAAATTAAGAGTCACTTGCTCCACTGACTGAGCCAGTCAGGCACCCCAAGACTGATTTTACTGAACTTTAAAAGTGAATTTGATCTTCTCAATTAATTTGAAATTTTCACTCATTAAACCACATCCATTTTAGTTGCATTTAATCAAAGAAGATTCCCTAGTAATTAGGAATGTTGCCTCTCTAACTTGTTGATACTATTTATATTCCCTAAAACTTGAAAGGAGTTTTGTTCTTTTCTTTTTTTTTTTTTTTTTTTTTTTTTTTTTTTTTTTTTTTTTTTTTTTTTAAACGTTTATTTATTTTTGGGACAGAGAGAGACAGAGCATGAACGAGGGAGGGGCAGAGAGAGAGGGAGACACAGAATCGGAAACAGGCTCCAGGCTCTGAGCCATCAGCCCAGATGCCTGATGCGGGGCTCGAACTCACGGACGACGAGATCGTGACCTGGTTGAAGTCGGACGCTTAACCGACTGCGCCACCCAGGCGCCCCAGGAGTTTTGTTCTTTTCAAAACATTTTCTTATGAGTTATCTCATTAGTTCTTGCATAGATTTTTTTTTATTGTGGCAAAAAAGCAAATACCATAAAATTTACCATTTTTAAGTGAACAGTTTAGCAGTGTTAAGTATATTCATATTGTTGTGCAATAGATCTCTAGAATTTTTCATCTTGTAAAACTGAAAGTCTCTGCCCATTGAATAACAACTCCCCCTCTCCTCCAACCCCCAGCCTCTGGCAACCACCATTCTGCTTTCTGTTTCTAAGAAACAGATGCCACATATGAATGGAATCATGTAATATTTGTCTTTTTGTCACTGGCTTATTTCACTTAGCATAATGTCCTCAAGTTTCATCCATGTTGTGGATATGACAAGATTTCATTCTTTAAAAAACAAAAATGGAAAAATATTCCAGTGTATATGTACCATGTTTTGTTTATCCATTCATCTCCCAGTGGACATTTAGATTGCTTTCACCTCTTAGCTACTGTGAATAATTGCATAGATTTTCTTACAGCCCTACCTATGTCATTTTATAACTCAGGTACAGGAGTTGAGAGCTGATGCTACTATCATTTTAGATTCTTGTCTCTATTCTTCTCTTTCTACTGGAGGCTACTTGCGATGAACAAAGGAAACATGGGATCTCAGGCTCAGAAAACTTGGCACATTGTTTAAGGGTTTGTAATCATGTGTTAATGTGTTAATTCATGATCCTCTAGCCTGGGAAAGGCATCCAGTTTAATCACCCTATATTTACATTTCCTTTCCAAAAGTCCTGCCAAGTGTTTTTCTAATCTATGCTAGAAATCACAAAGATCGGTTGAATCTGAGGCATAACTACCACCATTAGATTGCTCTAGTAGAAAATTCTTCCTCAGGCTAGACTGACATGCAGTTTCCATTGGTTCTACTCTGCTCTGGAGTGAATGTCTTTGTCCCCCACCAAATTTATATGTTGAAACACTATGAGATGGTATTAGCAAGTGGGGTTACTGGGAGGCAATTAGATCATTAGGATGAATGCCCATGATGAAACTAGTGTTCTTATAAGAAGAGGAAGAGAACCAGCCCTTTGTTCACTGTCTTGTGAGGATGTGAGGAGATGGCCAGAAGCAAACCAAGAAGTGTGACCTCCCCAAAATACCAGTCATGCTGGTGCCTTGATCTTGGACTTTCCAGCCCCCAGAACCATGGGAAATAAATGTTTGTTCTTAAACCATCTAGTCTATGATATCTTGTTATAGTGGCCTGAAATGATTAAAATGTACACCTTGGATTCATGAGTAATATATCATAGGGTCACAGGATGTTAAGGAACCTTGGAAATGTCTCTTCTGGGTCCCTCCATTCACAGACTCATTTCACTTCCTTAAGGGCAGGTCTTCAAATATCTGAACACAAGACCATATTAAGTCTTCTATTCTCCTGGGTAAGAATTTCTGGCTCCTAGGATCTTTTTTTAACTGAAATGGTCATGGGCCCTTTGCCCTTCAAGTTGCTCTTTTCTGAGCACCAATTGATCTGTATTTCTTTAAAACTTTAAGATCTAGAACTGAACAATCACAGCCCTTCAATGCTGACAATGATCTATTAATCTACACATTTGAACATGATCATCTGACCAGTATGAATCCAACAAACACTGATAAGAGCTCAGGCTCTGTAGTCAGAAAAACTTGAGTTTGAACCTGAGCTCTTTCTAGTTATGTGACCCAGGCAAATTAATCTCATTAAGCCATTGTTTTGTCTTTCATTTAGTAGAGATAACATAGTACCGACTCACATAACAGAAAGCAAGTACTTAGCACAGTGCTTGGCACACAGTAAATATTCAATTAACATAAGTTCCTGTAAATCCATACTTTCCACCTATTCAAAATTGACACTGTGAGAGACAATGAGATCTAAAGAGTTAAAGGGGAAACAATGACTGGAATAATATTTTTTAAAATCTACATCACTTAGGATAGTTATCAAAGGAAAGAGTAAGCATCATAAATTGTTTTAACCCTGTACAAGGGATTTATTAGAATGAGTTAATTGGTTTCATTCAGTTTGGAGCCATAACATCTGGAATTTATTCTAGCTGAGTGCACATACCCCTTTGAATTTATTAATCCAGTTCATCGGCAATCTGCTAATTCTGCATGAGCAACAGAATTAACTGGATATGCTGACCCTGCAATTTTAAGACTGCTTTCTTCTCCCACTAGTCCTACCTTGAACCCCCAGTTGCATTCTGACAAGGGGGTTCTACCTTGAACTGCATCACTTGTACTGCAGTGATGACAAAATGTTGAAGAGCACTCTCTAGATATGCTGAGTTATCTTTTGACATAACCCTTTCAGTACTTGGGCTCTATTGGCATGCTATTCACATTTTAACTTAAAAGAATTTTTATTTTTCTTGAATATGGCACTAAAATATATTTTTGAAGTTGAATTTCCATTTCAAATGTTTCAAGAGACATGGTTATACAGTGAAAAGCATGCAGATTTGGAGTTAGCAATGAGAGATCTGAAGTCAGTTGGTGATGGTTCAAATCCTGGAGCTTTTACCCACTAGCTCTGTGACTTGAACAAATTATTTTACCTATGCTACCCTTTTGGCTTTCATCAATAAAATGGAAGCAGTAATATTACCTACTTCAGAGAGTTGCTGTAAATGAAATAACGTATATGAAATGCTTATACAGTACAAGGTCTGGCTCAATAAATGTTCCTTCTTGTTCTTCTTCTTCATCGCCATCATAATCTGGATTCACAGGTCACATTACCATTTGCTAGGTGACCATTGGCAAGCTACTTAACTATCTGGCAGCTCCATTTTCTTACCTTTTTTAAAAGGTATAGCTTTAAGGAAGTACTTTATGATGTAAGTACTCATGGGATAATTATAAGATTAAATGAGGTAATACATCTAAAGCACTTGGGACAGAGTAGAGGCTCAGTGAATCATCATGCATTATTTCCTTCCCTTTCTGTTCCCAACCCTTTCTTCATTCTTCACTAATATGTATCTATATCTACATCTATTTGTATTTGTGGTAATGTATGTAGGAGAGATGTATTTGTTTTCTTGCTTTTGCATATCTTGCTTTAGGCCAGTGAAAGTTTCTCAAATATTATGCTACATATTACCAAATATAAGCAGTCTCTGCTAAGATGGTGAGGATAGAAATAGGTAGAAATTCACACTCTCATCGCTCTTGCTCTGTGGATGGCCCATTGAGATGTTTAGCTGCTCTTGGGGCAAGAGGTCTCTAGACAGTCTATTGGAATTTCATCTGCCAAATGCTGGAGTTAGCAGAGACCAAGGAAATATATTAAAAAGGCATGGCTCCCAGAATTTATTGGCAAGTCCAAGGTAATAAAAAAAGCAAAATTTTATATAACCAGGGGCTTTTCATACTATCATTTTTCACCTTTGCCACATCCTCTCTAGCTGACCTAAGCTGTTTCTCAGTAAGGTTTTAGAAATCAGAAGGGGGATTTAATGCCTTGCTTGAGCACGCTTTCACTTGGCTCAGGCTGATTTATATCGAAGATTGTATTCTTTTCTCCAGAGATGGTTGGAATATTGTTGGAGTGATTGTTTAAAAATATAAAAGCCATGTGCAAACTCAGTTACTCGAAGAAAGAATGAGAAGATGATGGAGGCAGAAGAAGAAAGGGAAGAGAAATGAAATACTGAACATATTGAAAATGAGAAGGGGTAGAAAAGTGGCAATTATTAATGAGGTATTTGAAAATGGTTGAAAAATCAAGCAAAGAAAGATAGAAAAACACATGAAATGAAATAGTTGGAAGAACTGAACATGCAAACACAACATGCTAAAAAGAAGTCAACTGGCTTTGAATACTTCTTTCTGTCCCCTCTTTATGTTGTCTGCTTGATTTAATAGAAAAGGGTCCAGGAATTATATTTGAGGAACTGGACTGTCAAATAAATGAAAATTTTAAAAGAAAGTCTTTTGTAATTCATTCTCAGTTCTCGAAGATCCATGGTTTCGTACTTTTTTAAGAGTGACCATTGTGGCTGTTGGGACTGTCTGTACAACTTTCGTGCCCTCAGGAACAAATGGATCATGATGCTGGTCTCCAGGCCAAGGACTCACATTGTGCATGGGACGCTCACTGATATAATTCACTTTTTGATGATGTCTGAATAATCTCTGAAAGTTTTCAACACATTCAGGCCATGCTGACAGCACCTGAAAAGTTACTATTGCCTTAGAGCAATAATGGCCTGGAAATTAACTTGGTGTTACAGTAGCATCCACAAGCAAAGAAACTTGTAACCTGGTAGGAAATAAGATCAAAGACCACTGCTACTTTGTTTTCTTTATATCCTGGCTTGGGTAACTAAGGACTGGATCAACATATGTTTACTTCTTCAGTGACTGGCTCTAGAAAGTACCACTGGGGAGTTTATTCTACAGACCATTCCCTGGACTCGTGTTTCTGAATCTTTGTAGGAAAATAATTTTTATAGACCCATACATATGACTCTCAGATTTCAGAAAACCAATGTGTTAAATGTTCTGCCTGCGCAAAGGGGGAGTGACATGTTGCTTAAAGAACTGAGCAGTCTGGTTCTTCTGTCTGACTCACTCTATCTTAAACTTACACTGCCTGCTTTTTACTTTTCTGGCCTTGCAAACTGAGTAATATTCATCAGGTTAAACCAAGAAAAGGCAAAATTCCCGGTGCTTTCAGGTGAATTTAGTCCAAGAACATCACCATGTCAATGGTCTCTGCCTAGTGCACTGGGGGAATGCAGGGGATTACAAGGTCTCATGGATCCTATCAATCACCGCAGAAGCTCTCCTCAAGACCATCAGAGACATGATGAAGCATCCCCATCAGCCATGGTTTTGGAAACCTGAGTCAAAGATTAATGGCTCTGAGGACTTAAGTTTAATAGAAGAATACTATTCCTGAGTTTTCATACTGACTCTATCAGCAACCAGATTTGCATTCTTGGCAAGTCATTTGAAATCTCTCTGAGACTCTGCTGCTAGTCTGCAAAATGGAGATAATATATCTTATAGGAATGTTGTGACAATCAAATTGTATTTGATTGAAATGGTTTTGGAAACTTGGGAACTATTTAAACAAATGAGCCACCAAGAGGTAGGTCACCATAATGGCTAAGAGCATACTGGAGCCAAACCGCCTGGACGAGAAACACCCAGATTGCCATTCATTTAGCTGAATGTGTAGGTGCCCAGTGGCTCCCCTCAGTGCCCGTCTCCAGAGATCCTGCTGATACGAAAATCAGGTTCTCCTCCCACCGCCACCCAACAACTGTCCTAAAACTGCCCTCACAGGCTCACAGGTAAACCTCTGTATGATTAGATCCAGCAGCCTCTTTTCAGTACAGCCCTGCCACTTACTGGTTGTGTGACCTCCCTTTGCTTTATTCTCTTTGGGTATAAAACAGAAATAAAAATAGTTTCCAATATTGGTAAGTACATGCCATTATACATTCCTCCAAACCCACAGAATACACAGCACCAAGAACGAACCCTAACGTAAACTATGGATTTAGGATTTTTCATTTAGGTGTCAACCCATGTTCATCCATTGCAACAAATGTGCCCACTCTGGTGGAGAACGTTGATAGTGGCGGCGGCTGTGCGTGTGTGAGGATAGAGTTTATGGGACATCTCTGTATTTTGTGCTCACTTCTCTTGTGAATCTAAAACTGCTTTAAGAAGAAAAGTCTATGAAATGAAATGAATCATAACAGAATCATAACAGAATGTATTTCATAAGGCATTATGAGGACATAAGAAGGTAGCATATCTTAGGAGCCTGACCATCCCCAACACATAGTAAATACTCAAAAAGTGTTTGCGGCTGCCACAGCAGTTTCCATGAAACTCCCAGTGACTATTCTTCGTTCCCTCTTTTCCTTTCATTTCATTATCTTCAACGTAGGGCCGTGATAGATTATTGTTATGTCAACAGACTACCAACACTACACGAATAAGAGTAATATCTTCCATTAAAGAACATTTTGTTTAGTTCACACAAAAGAACAAATTCAACTGATTCATTCATCTCCCTTTTCTGTCTCTTTCCCCTACTCTGTTCAATTATGGGTTTCTCACCAAACTGACCCTTGTTTCAGTCCTATGAAGAAACCCTGGAACTTTCACTGGAGGCAGCCGTTCTGTTGAAGTTACAGCGACATCACTATCAGAGTCAGCAGTTTCCACCCCACTAGCTTATTTGCAGGTGAAGTTAAATCCTTGCCAATAGTAGATCTTACTGAATGTTGGCTTCACTGCTGTGGAAAAGCCTCACCAGGACTTAATTCTGGCCATCTGCTCAAAGTTTAAAACTGTAATTGTCTCCAGGGAGTGCTGTGACTCCAAATAGGTTCAACTTCTAATTACTTCAGTACTACTCACAACTTTTACTGTTTTTTTTTTTTTTTTAATGCGGTGCCCCAAAATGAGAAGATTTGATAGAAAGTTTCACCATAACATTTTATAATATCAATAAAGCTCATCCACTTGTCCAATTTACAATTTTATGCCTCTTAATGTATTCTACTCTTTGCTACGTTGGCTTGGTGGGCTGAGTTTACAGAAATATTCAGATTATAAAATGTCTCTTCTAATTAAAGGCATTTTGCATTTGTTTTATCACAATGGCATCAGGTTTGACACCGAGCTTAGAGTTTTGTTCTTGGACACATTCATATAGAACAGTATTACATAAGTCACAATACTGTGTAGAAAACACTGCCCTTCCAAGTGTAAGTTTGCCAAGGAACTTCTGTGGGTGGATGAATGGGAAAACAGTATCTTGGGAAAAGACACTTGACAGTCTGGGCAAAGGGGCCTGGAAACAAATCCACTTACGTGTAGAGACCCATCAAGCACTGCTGTTCTGACTGTGAGGCATCAGTCCATGATGCAGTCCATAAGCAGAAAAGAAAGTGGAACAGAACGAAAGAGGAGACATTGGGATGGAAGGCCTTTGATTTAAAATCATGCTGTGGAAATGGGAGATGTCTGTAGTGAAACAGACTGGCTTCCCTCATGCACAGGAGAGGGTGTCCTCAAACAGCCCTAGAAAAGAGGCAAATAAATTCTGGCATTTTGAAGGAGAAATCAGCAGGAGACAGAGCAGTAGTAATGTTGCAAAGCAGAAGGTGCTGGAGTTACAACCTCACTTGGAACAACAGTAGCAATACCAGGTGAAAAGTGAGGGATCCTGACTCCATGTGCTGAGAGAACTGTTCCCGTGTAGGAGAGAAGGGAATGGACATTGGTGATCTTGGGGGTGCAGAAGTAATGGGGGTTCTGAAAACTGCATGTGTGGAGAAATAAGAGTCTGGCACACGTAGCTGGTGTTCTATATATACTTCAGAAATAATGAGTACCGGGTGTCGTATGGAAGTGTTGAATCGCTGAATTGTACACCAGAAACTAACATTACACTGTATGTCAACTAACTGGAGTTTAAATAAAAACTTACAAAAAGAAATGAAAGAATAAATGAAATTGTGTATAGCATCAGTAGAAAAATACGAGCTAGCAATTATTGACTATTAAGTAGGCTCCTGTTTTGTCAGCTTGTTTAATAATTTTACAGATAGAAAAACTGAGCTTCAGAGAGATTAAATACTCGCTTAGTTTAAGGAAGCTCATCACTGGTGCAACTAAAATTCTAACCTAAGGTTGATTACAGAACCAGGCATTTTAATCCCTATGGTTTAGTGATTAAGAATGTGCTCAAAGGAACCATTTTTCCTGGGTTCAAGTCCCCACCTCACCACTCATTAGCTTGAGTGACTTACATAATCTCTTACAACTATTTCCTCATCTACAAAATGGGGATGATACTGATTATGATGGACTGTTTGTATACCTCCCTCCCCAAAATCATATGTTGAAGCCTTAATCCCCAATATGATGGTATTTGGAGTGAAGCCTCTGGGATATGATTAGTTTTAGATGAGGTCATTGGGGTAGAGTCCCAATGATAGGATTAGCATCCTTACAAGAAGAGGAAAGGACCTCTCCCTCTCTGCCATGTGAAAATATAGCTAGAAGACAGTTATCTGCGTGGGAAGAGGGCCCTCACCAGGAACCCACTCATACTGACAGATTGATCTCAGGCTTTCAGCCTCCAGAATGTGAGAAAGAAATTGTTTAAGTCACCCAGTCAATACTATTCTGTTATAGCAGTCAGAACTAAGATCCTAGTACTTTCTTTGTTACTTGTTAATTAATTGACACAGTTTTTGGAAAGTCCTGAGTATAGAGTATGGTGCATTATATGTATTCAATAAACGTTAGCTATTAATACCTTTAGAGGCACCAGCTCCTGCTTCTGTATGTATTGCTTTTATATTAACAAGTACAAAATGACACAGCTTGACCAAAGGCTACAGTAGGAACATCTTTCTGGACACTGAGATTTATTCTCCTACCTGTTAAATAATAATACTTATATTTGCTTTCCATAATATCTAGTGTGAAAACACATGGGAAGGCACTAGGGAGGCAGCACTGTGTGATATAGAAAGCATGATGTTTGGAGCCAGAAGACCAGCTTCAATCATCACTCTGTGAGTAGTTGTGTAGCCTTTGACAAACCAGTTATATCTTCAAGCCTCAATCTCTGCCTTGGTAAAAGAGTTCCAAACAATACCTCCCTCCCAGGAGATTATGGGTTTGAAAGTATTTTGTAAACTGTAAAGCACTGTACAAATATTAATTATTATGTTAACACAGGGTGAAGGTTTGAAAAAAGCAAGAAAACAACACATGACTGATGAAGTTTGAAGAGCTTTCTAATTTAGGAACTGCTGCATATACTATTAAGAACTGAGACACACTGTACTAAATTTAGTTTAAAACAAAGAAAAAAAAATGAAATGTGATTCAGTCTTGAAAAAATGTAACTTGGTATGCATGAAGAAAGGACTCTGAGGGGCGCCTGGGTGGTGCAGTCGGTTAAGCGTCCGACTTCAGCCAGGTCACGATCTCGCGGTCCGTGAGTTCGAGCCCCGCGTCAGGCTCCGGGCTGATGGCTCGGAGCCTGGAGCCTGTTTCCGATTCTGTGTCTCCCTCTCTCTCTGCCCCTCCCCTGTTCATGCTCTGTCTCTCTCTGTCCCAAAAATAAATTAAAAAAAAAAAAAACGTTGAAAAAAAAAGAAAGGACTCTGAAAGAAATTCAGAGAAACCTAGAGAGCAGTATTGTGGCTGAGCGACCCAGTGGTTGTAGGAAGTCAGAAAATGGATTTGAACTTTTACAGTGTCATGCAGCATTTAAAAGGGCAGTTCTATTTCAGGCTTTTATCAAGAGACAATGGGCTCCTTTCTTCCTTTTGAAGCCAGGACAGTGCTGGCCGAACACCCTTCTGGGCACTGCAGGTCATCTCTAAGGCCAGGATGCCTCATCCAACACACACACACACACACACACACACACACACACACACCCCTTGAGTTTCTGTCTGTGAAGGAGGAGTGAACCTAACTGGAGGAGGAAAACCTTGGGAGGGTTTAGCCACCACCCACAGCTCTGCATGTCAGTGGAATGTCCTTCAGCTCTTTTTGTGGTTTTCCCAAAGGGATTTTGTCCACTTTGTCTCTCTACATGATTCTTTTGGATGTGTTTAAATATGACCTGAGTGTAAGTGTAAAGAAAACAGGTAGGAAAGGACACTGAGAACACACTGGAAAGGATAGAGGGATGTGGTAATAGATAAAAATGAATCATAACATTTGGTAAGGCAACATGTTGAAGAATTAATCCAGACTTCATTTATTAAAGATTTTTTTAAAAAAGCCTTAAATAATAGGGGGAGAGGGAGAAATATATGGATTCTACAATTTTTACTCTCAGCAGAAGTTTCCATGGCTGGCCCCAGTGAGGTGTCTCTGTATACAATTCCAGGCTGTCGCTTTCCTCTATACTTAGGAATACAATGACTGAGCCAGTGCCTTCCATCTGTCCATGACTCTTCCCTAACATCATTCTTATGTTCACTATTTCCACCTGTCATTTTACAACAGAGAAATGGTAGTGGTAACTATGTTAGAGTTTGCATGAGATGAATCCTTTGGGTATATTAAGAAGTAGGCAACATCTGCCTTCCGCCATCCTTCATCATTTTTGTTAGTACCTGTCACCACCTGTCCTTTCAACAAGGTTATTGCCTAGTGATTCTTAGGTGGCCCTCTGAGCGGGCACAAATGACTTTCACTGACACTCACTCATGGTCCAGGCCTTCCCCTTTAATCTCTCCTCTCCCACTGTCACCACTGCTATGTCCCCTTCCTTGGGTCTTTCTAGTATGTTAAAACTAATGTGATAGATACATAGATAGATAGATAGATAGATAGATAGGTGTTAATGACCAATAATGACTTAAAGGACTACCTAATGAACTTATTCAAACAAAGAATACACTGGAAAGTTAAAATAAGGGTGAAGAAGAAAACAAATAAGAAATTGAAAAAAATGGTATTTTCTTTTTTTTTTTTAATTTTTAATGTTATTTATATTTGAGGGAAAGAGACCGAGCTTGAGTGGGGGAGGAGCAGAGAGAAAGGGAGACACTGAATCCAAAGCAGGCTCCAGGTTCCAAGCTGTTAGCACTGAGCCTGACATGGGGCTTGAACTCATAAATCACAAGATCATGACCTGAGCTGAAGTCCGATGCTCAACTGACTGAGCCACCCAGGCGCCCCCCAAATTGTCTTTTCATTTGCATATTAAACAAGATATCTTCTTAATTCCCATTAAGATACTACTTTCTAGAATAAATGTTAAATATCTGAACTCCATTTCAGTACCAGGATATCTACTGCAAATCCCTATTAGAGAAACATCAGAAACAAACTAAATGTTTAATAAGAAGGGCTGATTGATACATTCATTCAATAAAATAATATGTAGCCATTGAAAATGATATTATAAAAGAATATTTAATTATATGGAAATACCATGTCACCTTAAGTCTAAGCTACACATAGTTTGCTTTTTAAAATTCCTTAAATTGGGAAGTATCTCACAACCAATCTTGAAACAAATAATCACTAAGCAGATGAGTGAGTTGTGACTTAAGATATTGCCTTCATGTGCACATGTAGCTGTATATAAAGAGAAAAACTTCTGTTTATCCATATGTTACCTCAATTGAGTTATTTGTAATGGCAGGACCATCTATGTTGAATTTTAACTTAAGTTTGTACTTCTGATTGTCATTTTAACTGTCATTTTAATTGTCTTAAAATACATTTTGATACAGCTTTGACATGAAAAATATTGTGTATGCAAAAGATTGTGTCTGTCACATGCCAGACAATGCAATTAACACACTAGAAATAGCCAAATCTCTAGGAATAGATTACAGGATTTTAAAAGCCAGGAGATGCTAGTGTGACTGATTCATACATCATGAACGATTTTCACCCAGGCACCAACATATCAAAAGCTTCTGGCTGACGTTCAAGAGAAGCTGTTTAAGTTTCATCCATTTTTAATACAATTAAGCAAAAAACCCAAAACTGAATCTATCACTTCCCCACACCCTCCCCCCAAATGCCTATGAGGCTTTTCCGGTCCTTTGATTTGCCTCATGATTTTGAAATCAACCCCAAAGGTGGAAAGATGTCAAAATAAAGATCCTATGTTATGAGAAGTGACATGTCCCTAGGAAGCAATGCATAACTGTTTGTGGCCTATATGGCAAGCAAAAACTTATGACTATAAATGGTGTAGACTGCAATTTCATTTTTCCCTTTGGAGTGGTAATGTCTATAACTGTTATCCTATGCCTGTCCCACCACTTTATTTTAGAAGTAGATAACTTTTCTTTTTCTAGTTTCACAGGTCTGTAGATGGAAAGAAAATTTGTCTCATGATGGAACATACCCAGACTTACACATACTTGATTTATATGATGAGATCTAGGACTTACAAGCTGATAATATTTAGGTGAGAATTTTGGCTTCAGTTGATACTGTAATGGGTTAAGATTTGGGAGGATGATGGGATAGGATGTATTCTTCATATGGGGTGGATGTGAATCTTTGGGAACCAGAGGATGTATTTTGGTAGGCTAAAAAAATGCCACTCCTCCCCAAAGGTATATTTTCTTTCTAATCCCCAGAACCTGTAAATATTATCTTATATGGCAAACAATGTGATTAAATTAAGGAGAGTAGACATTTAGCCTGGATGATCTGAGTGTGCCCTAAATCTAATCACAAGTATGCTTATGAAAAAAGAGGTAGAGGTATGGCCATCAGATCTTTGACAAAGCAGGAAAGAGTATCCGGGGAAAAAAGTCTCTTCAGCAAAAGGTGCTGGAAAAGTTGGACAGCGACATGCAGAAGAATGAAACTGGACCATTTTCTCACACCATATACAAAATAAATTCAAAATGGATGAAAGGCCTAAATGTGAGATAGGAAACCATCAAAATCCTAGAGGAGAGAACAGGCAACAACCTCTTTGACCTTGGCTGCAGCAACTTCTTATTCAACATATCTCTGGAGGCAAGGGAAACAAAAGCAAAAATGATCTATTGGGACCTCACCAAGATAAAAGCTTCTGCACAGCAAAGGAAACAATCAAAAAAACTAAAAGGCAACCAATGCAATGGGAGAAGACATTTGCAAATGCCACATCAGATAAAAGGTTAGTATCCAAAATCTATAAAGAGCTTAACAAACTCAACACCCAAAAAACAAATAATCCAGTTAAGAAATGAGAAGACATGAATAGACACTTTTCTAAAGAAGATATCCAGATGGCCAACAGACACATGAAGAGACGCTCAACATCATCAGAGAAATACAAATCAAAACCACAATCAGATACCACCTCACACCTGTCAGAATGGCTAAAATTAACAACTCAGGAAACAACAGATGTTGGCAAGGATGCAGAGAAAGGGGAACACTTTTGCACGGCTGGTGGGAATGCAATCTGGTGCATCCACTCTGGAAAACAGTATGGAGGTTCCTCAAAAAGTTAAAAACAGAACTACTCTACAACCCAGCAATTGCACCACTAGGTATTTACCCAAAGGATACAAAAATACTAATTTGAAGGGGCACATGCACCCCAATGTTTATAGCAGTGCTCTCAACAATAGCCAAATTATGAAAAGATCCTAAATGTCCATCAACTGATGAGTGGATAAAGAAGAGGTGGTGTGTACACACACACACACACACACACACACACACAGGAATATCACTCAGCCATCAAAAAGAATGTTATCTTACCATTTGCAACAACGTGAATGGAACTAAAGTATATTATGCTAAGTGAAATAAGTCAGAGAAAGACAAATACAATATGATTGCACTCATATGTTGAATTTTAGAAACAAAATGATGAACATAGGGGAAGGGAAGAAAAAATAAGATAAAAAACAGAGAGGGAGGCAAACCACAAGAGACTCTTATACACAGAGAACAAACCGAGGGTTCCTGGAGGGGAGCTGGGTGGGGGGATGGGCAAAACGGGTGATAGGCATTAAGGAGGATACTTGTTGGGATGAGAACTGGGTATTATATGTAAGAGATGAATCACTCGGTTCTACTCCTGAAATCAACACTACACTGTATGTTGAATTGAATTTAACTTGAATTGAAATTAATTAAATAAATTAAAAAAAAGAGAGGTAGAGGGAATTTTGAGCTAGGCACACACTCTTACAGTGGAGAAGGCATTATGAAGATGGACGCAGAAACCAAAGTGATGTAGCCAAATCCAAGGATCAACTGCAGCCACAAGCTAGAAGAATCAAGGAACAGTTCAGCCTAGAACCTCAGGAGAAAGTGCAGTCTTGCCAAAAACCTTGAGTTTAGACTTCTGGCCTCCAGAACTGAGAGGTAATAAATTTCTGTTGTTTTAACTATCAATATACAGCAATTTGTTTCAGCAGCCCCAGAAAACTAATGCAGAAAACAGGGACATATAATAGTATGGTATGGCATGATTAGGACTGATAAAGTAGAAGAAAAGGTTAAAAATACAGTGTAGTGTAATGCTATTTTAACTTAAAAGTAGCAGATATAAATAGATGAATAAAAAATAAAGAGATATCTAGAAGATAGTATGTCTTAGTCTGTTTGGGATGCCATAACAAACTACTATAGAATGGGTGGCTTTTTTTTCTCACAGTTCTGGAAAGTCTGAAATCTGGGTGACAGCATGATTGGGTTGTGGTGAGAGCTCTCTTCCTGGCTTGCAGTCTTCTTACCATGTCCTCACATAGTGAAGACAGACAGAGAGAGAGAGAGAGAGAGAGAGAGAGAGAGAGAGAGAGAGAGAGTGAGTTCTGACCTTTCTTCCTCTTCTTACAAAAACACCGATCCCATTATGAAGGCGTTACTATCATGACCTCATTTAAACATAATTACCTCCGAAAGGCCCCACCTCCTAATACCATCACATTGGGAATTAGTGCTTCATCATATGAATTTTGGGGAAACACAAACATTTAGTCCATGACACCATATATAACATGGTATTTCTGGAAACTGAGAGTTTAGGTGATATTTAATCATATGCTTTTATATGTATTTAATGGGATACAAATATTTAACCAATTGTTGATACGAAAAGCATTCTTCCCCATGAATTGATCATGTGACCCATTTAGGGTAGGAAATATAATACTCTTCAGCAAAGAACATGGGTAATTCTCTTAGTTTACAGTGAATAAAGAAGAAAATATTTAATTGTCTTCAGGAAAGGGAAACATTTTTTTCCATTGTCAGTGATGATAACTCTGGTTTTAACAGATTTTCAAATACTTTAAGAGTCCAAAAATAAATAATGATAAAAGTATGGGACTTTGATGGAAGGGATTAAAGGGATGGAAATATGAATAGACAGGGGAAGAGGGGTAAAGGGAGAGGGAGCCCGGCAAGTGGTATGATAATGGCCATTGTCAGGGCACAACACTGAACCCAGTGTGCTAAAAGTGTGGCCAGTGCTTATAAAGGGGCACTATTTTAGGATCCCAGGGGCATTTTGGTTCAGGTCTAGATACCAGGCTATATGATAATTGCGTAGGTACTTTACCACAAGAGTGGGAGCCATGTCTGGCAGATGCCAAAAGTTCCAACTCCTCCAACCATCCAGCAACCTTAGGACACCCTCAGGTATCTGAAGAGTAAAGAAGCCTTTTGGGTACTGGCGTGGTGAAGACAACCACTGACTGTTGTACTTAACAGTGAAAATAAAGTCCATAACCTGGGATAGAGGATGCTTCTTTTCACATTTTTTATAGTGGAAATACTTTAAAAAATAGAAAAACAGCACGAAAAAGAAAATAAAAGCCTTATATAATGAAGTAAAAGAAGAGTTATATATCTATCAAAACCATTTGTTGAATATTTAAAAAAAAGAAGGAGGAAAACTCTTCAGTGGTGTCATATCATGGGTTAAAAAAACTGGCTGACTGGTTAAGTGAGTGCTTGGCCCAGAGTTAGTTCTCTGAGCCCTAGGACTGTGGAATTAGAAGAAGCTGAAGATTAAGTGAAACTAAAAAATGAACTCTAAAAGTGTGAACAAAAGCTGATGGAGATAATCACATCTAGCTCCCAAAGGATAAAGCTTAAATCCGTCACTCACAAAACTTTCCTTCATGGGGCTCTGTGGTGTTAATGGTATCTCTTTCTAAGCTCAAAGAAAGTATAGATGCCTTGTGCTGGTCAATGAGCTTCTGGCCTGGAACAAAACACTCCGATTTAATTGCCTGTTACCTGGTAGAGAGGAAGGGATTAGATGTTTATGATGACATAGCTTTGTACCTTCACTCAATCAGTTGGTTTGTAAAGAGCATAAATTTCCCCTATCCTTAGTCAAGGGTGAATGAGCATGTGACCTAGAAATGATAAAGTACCTAAATCAAAGAGACATTAAAGGCCAGATGCCAAATGTTGCTTACATATAAATAAAAATGAATTTAAGGATGCCTGAGGTTCTTTTAGACTCCTTCTGCAAGGCAGAATGCTCTGAGTGCAGAATCAGATAGTCCTAAGGTTCAAACTACCTCTGCTAAATACTGTTTGTGCCAAACTGCATATGGTAGTAACTTCTCTGAGTCTTTGTTCTCTTGACTGTAAATTGGGGGATAATGATATCTATCTCATGGGGATGTTGTGAATGTTAATTAGACAAAGTATCTATGAAGTATTTAATCCAGTGCCTTATGTAAATCCAGTTACTCTTGTTCTTTGATGCTACATTGCGTTGTAACTTTGCAAGTCTCTAAGGGGGAGATGCTTCTGGGCAAGGGAGGTTTTCCTGTCATCCTTAAATCATTCTTACTGCTTACTCTTAAGGTGAGTCTTGGCCATTGCTCGGTCTCAGGCAGGGCAACATGCCTGGATCAATGGAGGCTGAGCTAGTAGCAGAGGCAAGTGGGCAGATCCCGACAACATAAGGCTATCAAAAAGAGGGAGATGAACATGTAGGGTGTAACACTGACAATAAATAATCATAGCAAGTCTCACAAAGAAGCTTAGCGTTCCAAAAATACTTGGAAGCAGGGCAGAACTAAGCTGGCAAAGCAGGCTGAAAAATAATGCCCTGAGATGAGCACTGTGGATAGCTCCAAGGGAAGCCATTTCTTCTTGCTTGAAAAGGAGACAACTCAGGATTACTCAAACCATTTTTATGAAGAAGCCAAAATCTCTCTGCTTAAAGAACCAAGGTCTATTAAGGCATTTTCTGATCCCCAACACCAGAGGAAAGTTTTATCCATTTGATATTTCTAAATATAGGTCAGCAATAGCATAATGTCTGGATAGAACTGTTCAGAACTGGTTCTCCCTGTAGAGAAAAGAAGATATGACGTGATGCAAATTGGTTTGACTTAGGGTTGCTCCTCATTCTCAGAGATCCTGAATTAATTCATGGTTCTTTCAGGAAGGTCTGTGCTTTCTTTAACACTAATACCAGGTTGGAGTTTAGGGTTAGTGGTGGGACAAGTGTAGAATGTTTCAACTATGTGAGGTCACGAGTGTGTAAAGGGCTCCCAGGTGTATAGTTCTAGGGCAATTATTTATTCCTGTCCATTAGACAGTCTAGCCATACTACTGTTAAGAGGGCATAAAGGGGTGAATATAAATTCCACTCTTTTTGTGTACCCATGGGAAAGTTATTTGGTCCTTCTTAGTGTCTGTTTTCTTATCTGAAAGATGAAGAAATTGAACTATAATATCTTAGGGGAAGATAAGTTCCTTATAAAAGATAAAATAATTTGCAGTATTTGGTTTAAAATTATTAGTTCAGAGACTCCAGAGACATAAAATATATCCAGGAGGAAAGAGAAAATAGCTGTACAAGTATGTAGAATTGAGACTCAGCCAAGCACTCTGCGGCCACAAAAAATGAAGGGGATAAAAAAACCGTAAGTGTTTGGTTTTAAAATACCATTGTGTCTTCGAACTGGAACAAGGGTGGATTCGCTTCTTAGACTTCCAGGAATTGGTAGAAATACAGGCTTTGCTTAATGGTTTTGAATTGACAGCTGTCTTCCAAGTTTCAAGGCCCATCGATAACACAATGTAGGGCTTTATAATGTCCGAAGTGTCTAAAGGGCAGTGGACCAGAGTACAGGAGAGAGCTGCAGGCTAAAATGACCGTTTTGAGACATACAGGCTTTGCATTATAGGAATCCCTCTAATAAACCAATGTTTTTCTAATGGGCTTTTATGTTTTCTTGGAAAAAGGAGTCTCATTGTCATTTCTGAATTATGAAACTGGGGCTCCTCGGTTGTCATGTTCTTCAAGTACTGGGCAGAATAAAGCCTTGTATTTTCTGGAACTGCAATTCTCCAAGTGTTGCTCTTGGTCTCCTGTATGTCTCTGCTACCACTTTCGGAGAATATAATATCCTCCCCTTTCCAACTACACATCCCCATGAGGCCTGTTTTCTTCTTACACTTCAACCAGAATAATGGATCACAACAGACGGACTGCAAAGCAGATACGAGAACCCAGACAGTAATGAGATTTGCAAAAAATGCAAAAACAGTCCTATTCTTCTTAATAATTTGTTTTGAAAAATGTAGTTATTGTCTTTAAAAAAGATTCTATTTATTTTTAATACATAATGACTTCATTGCACCTTAAAATTCATTAAACAAAAATGTAAATCTCCCAGTTTAAATTTCAAATATGACAAATACTGACAAATATAACCCATATAATAGAAAGTTCTTTGGGAGTCTTCAGTAATTCTAATGAATGTAAAGAGATCAAAATATTTATTTGCCAATTGTTGTTGCAAAGGTATCAGAATTCAAGTTTTTCTGAATAGTCTCTTAAAATTAGGGTAATAGCAAAAACTTGGTTTCTGAGTTTACATGAAATGTTAAGTTGTCTGGGAAATATAGAGGCTGCCCTCAGGGTATTTAGATTATTTACTCAGGTTGACTGTGGCCTGACAGATGTGAAGTCACCCCTTCATGGCTTTGAGTCTCTCCACTTTGGACTGGCTTTCAGCGTGACAGATAATACTAATTGGCATGACCTTAGTCACTTACATTTCAGCCTCTAGAATAACCCAGTGATGAAAGAAAGTGTCCTGCAACTAGGCATAATTGAACTGATTGAAGAAAATCTTAGGATAAATGCAAGGAAAATCTCTCTATTGATGTTGGTGAGAAATGATTCCATTTTAAAACATTCTCTCTTGGTAACTGGTTGAAGTTTCATCACTTAGATAATATCAGATGCAAAGATATATCTCAGTATTTCACTGGAGTGGAGTTACAGAAAAGAGCAAACAATTTACCTTTTGGATCAAAAAGATTTATGACTGTGGGTGAACCTCAGTAAACTAGGCTAATGAAAATAAAGTCCAAAAAAATACATGAAAATAAATTTAGAATGAAAATACTTTCAAATAAAAAATTAAAAGATGAGATGTTAATGTTTTGAAATATATGTGATACTTCTGGCTAATAACAGAGTGAAATTTTAAAAAATACCTATAGTATTGAACCTACTTTAAAGAAAGCAAAACTATTGTTTTGTGGTTTTGAATCGGTCATTTAGTCTCTTAATTTTTGTACATCTACTGAATAAGGAGAATGCATCAATAATCACTAGCTGTAACATTCATTTATAAGTAGGCCATAAACCGGGTAGGTTTCCTAAGCATATTTTTGCTCTCTCAGGTAGTAAAACATGTCATCTGCTGTTTTATAATTTTTTCTGTTTACCCTATACACTATTTTTACTATAAAGTTCAAAGACAAAATTCAACACAACCTTAGATTAATTATGACAAAACAGTGAATGTTGACATCAGTTCAATGACGTTTTGTAAACCTCAAGACCTTCATAGAAAATTATGGTATTTCAGGCAAGAGTAGAATTTTCACCCTTAAAGAATTTAGGTATCTCAATAAGATAACTTTGGATTCACTTGATTATTGAGTATTGTTTTTCCTTTACACGTTTTGCCGGGTGGTGGGAGTGGGGTAGAGAGAGAGGTGAAGGGAAATAATAATTCTTGGGCCAGTTCAATGCTTATTTCTCTGGTTCATTGATATTTGTGTCACTTGATTTTGGACTTTCAGTTTTCACCACTTCTAAGTTTTATCCAATTCTAAACAGCTTTTTCCTAAAGTTTATGATCCCAAGGCAGTGGAATAAAAATCTTATCAAAGACCATGCTAATTCAAAGTCATCAGCTTATAGCTTGTCTGCCATGCTACTGCATTGTAAGAAACCAATTATTATGTAAAATTCTGGCTTCAGTGGCTTTAAGAATATGCAGAAGTCATGAACTCTGCATGATTACAAAAAACTTGAATCTTCATTAAAGAACATAGAAAGTTAATTAAAAGCTAATTAAAAGGAATGAGGATTTTTAAATATCTGATATCCTCTACTTATTCAATACATCTAGAAAGTTGGAAACTGTTGTCAATGTCAGGTAAAAGACACTAAAGTCTTTCTCCTGGGGTAATTTCAGCCTCTTGACTTTGAGAAGGGTCCAGTGTTTTTGTTATGTAATCTACTCATATATCAAAAGGAAGAAGGAATATTCAATCTTTAATGTATAGCAAAGATTCACAGCATTTGTGCTGGGAATTCTCTAATACAAGTGGAATTTATATTTACATTATGGTACATTATACTGTAGCCTATGTCAAAGCCTATGGTTATTATACAAAGATTCTGAGTAAACAAGTCCTGGAACTACAATTAACATTTGAGAAGAGTAATCAGTTGGCTCCTTTATCCTTTTTACACAATACTGATTTCTTTTCTAACAAAAGCCCCAAAGAAAGAATACCCCAGCAAAACATTCATGAAGACAATCAAAATGAATAAAAAATACAGAATTTATCATCAGAGAAAGATTGGTGGCACATAAGCCTACCCCCAAAGAGGTCAGAAATTGAAAAGAAAATAATAAGACTAATATGGCAAATGCCAATCCCTGCCTGCTCTTTAACCCAGGGCTGGATTTCATCTGTCTACAGGACCAGCCCTGCCCAGATTTAGAGCCATCAATGCTTGATGGCTAATGTGTATGTGGAGCCCTGGGCAGCTAGGAGTCTTGGGATGTGTCAACCTCAGCTGGATCCCTGAGATTGTACCTTGACTTCCTCTTCTGTCCTGGGTAGGACCTTTCCTGTTTTGAAACCTTGCCTTGAGCTCTGGCACTCTGAAGAACTTTTATTTAATTTTCTCCTCCCTTCTCCATTTTAAGGTCTGATTTTTGTCCTACCAATTCCTAGTTGCTGCCTTGATAATTTTTCCAATAGGCTGCTCATCCAGAAAACACATACTGTTCTACTTCTTTTAAGCTATATCTGTTGTTCTCTGACAGGGAAAATCTTCTAATTTTTTTGCTGCTATTCCTGCTCCTGTCCTTGTCTGTCAACAAAAGGAATTTCTATAATGGAGAATGACCAAAGGCAGTTCAGACCATGTGATAGACAAACTCTCCCCTTTGTGCATTGCTTTAGCTGCTCACAAATTGTTTGCCTATTCCCTGCGTTAACTACATGCAGACCTGCTAAATTCTTTCCTGTTGTCCTTAGTTTCCTCTTCAACTAGGAGCTATGATCAGATACCAAAACTTTCTGGTTGCATTAAATAAATTGTCTGTAACTGTGTATTTGCTCTAGCACATAAACTAAATTGTCTGTAACAGAGTGTATTTTCAATGATGAATAACACCTGCACGGCATTTCTAGTTGAAATGATAGAGAGAGGAGGAGAGGAAGAGAGGGAGAGAAGGAAAGAGAGAGAAGATGCCCAACAATAAAGACAGCAAAATACAAATAGAAAGATAATCCTACAGGATAGGATGGCTTATGTCAAGTCCTCAATACATCCTCCAAGTAGATGATGCACCCCTTGCTCCTCTTCTCTAGGTAACTTTTAGAAAAATATATTTATTCTCAATGCATAAAGGACAGGAATCTGCCAGTCAGGACACCCCATGTAATATATTCAGTCAAGAATTAATCAAGCCAAAAGTTCAAGAATGGTAATAGGGAGGGTAAATGTGCAGCAGAAGATTTCTCTAGGAGAAAATTTAAATAATGTCACTCTAATGCATCATTTCCAAAAAACCAAACTCTGATTTCAACTGCATTTCATATACTTACTGGATAAGTGAACAAGAAAGCAAATGAGTGAATGGATGGGGTAAAAGCCAAGAATTCCTGGAAATTCCATGTCTTAACCCTGGTATTCCTTCTTGGTGACTATGTAACTGTTTGGCAGCTTTTTTTTTTCTGAACTCCCTAACTGGGATCCACTTCATGGATGTCTATCAAGTTGAATGATCCTAATACTTTAATGCAAGAGGTATCTATTGACTGTCTATTGGTGATTGAGTTTGGTACCATTTATAGTAATCTGAATAGAAATTAAAAACAATTTCCAGTGTCCAGACATTTGGAATAATGTAGATGGAGCATTCAGATAGTTAAATGCTTACTTTCTATCCAGATGTTTTAGTCGGTATGTCCATAACATACTTTTTACCACCAAAGTCCAAGTAAGTGAGTAAATTAATAAAATAGCCAATATAAAACCACAAAAATAAACAAGAACAAACAAAAAAAACCCCAATTTTACTACAAAAACCAATTTCTAAGTAGCAAATGTTGAGATAAAATGAGTACCATTTTAATCAAAATGATCTTTCCTGCTATATCCCCAGAGTTGCATTACCAAGAAAACCTATTTTAAAAACTCACATTTTAACCACACTATAAGATGGAAAGGGAAATAGGGAGCTAGAATTATAGACACGGAATAACGTTGTTTTTCATGCACAAGTTTCAATAATGCAGTTGTATTGATGGTTATATCGTTGGGCAGAAGTAAAGCTCACTTTGCTCAAGAGCAGTGGGCTGCTTCTTCCCAATCACTAAGGAAACCAAGCCAGAGTTCTTACACTTTCTTATCTCCTTTATCACCCATTGCTCTGATTAAAAAAAAAAAAAAAGCTTCTCAAACAAAGCAGTGTCAAGTGAATAACAAAATTCTTCTGTAGGTAAGAGATCTAGGATTCTGCTATCACAGATGACAATCACAGAAATGAATCCCATTTTCTCTAGATTTGATAAGTGTATGGTAAATTATATAAACTTGAATGCAAAAAAAGTACCTGTGATCATTTAATGTTTATTGTTATTGTTATGGCACATTAATAACAAATTCACTGAATCTGTCTGTACATCAAACATATTACTTGATAAAATTAATAACCAAAGTAGCAAAACTTATTTATATATCATTTAAAAACATCTCAAAGCCAGCACATGCGCGCGCGCGCACACACACACACACACACACACACACACACGAGAAGAAAACATAAAGAATGACTAAAATCAAGTTAAATTATAGTCTGGTAGCCTGGGATAATTTCAAATTCTGTCTGAGTAGGAGGGCTTTGGTAGTCATATTGATTACCTGATCTTGATAGCTGTAACTAATGCTACTATTTTTAAAGTTCTTTTGCGTATTGATAATTAATAGGCTACTGGGATGACACTGCATTCCACACGTTATATAATTTAGTTTATATTGTCAACTGGAAGCTAGAATTCTTGTTTACTTATCCTCCATTTAAATTTCAGTGATTGCAAAAATGAACACTGACATTCTAAAACATTTGTTAAGAATACATTCACCATATGCAGAAAGACATGAACATATTTTTATTACACCTTTGTCCTGGAGACCAAAGAACATATTTAATTGCTTCATGAGTCATGAGGAAGAAGAGAGGAAACTGTGGATTTATTACTTTTTTGTTGTCACTGATGAACAGCTGTGGATAAATCTTATTTAAGAACTGTTAATTCACATCTGACATAACTCTTGCAAGAAAAGAATACTTAAGTCTTGTTCAGGAAATTGTTTTCCTGTCCCTGACCTCTATGATTTGGTCACAGCTTGATGTATAGTTTTGTTTCCTGCCCTCCTCCCTTGTGTACTCTATAATCCAAACAAATACATGTACTCTGCATTTATTATGTGTCCCTTTACCAGTCTGGGCTTTCTGTTGAAAAGACCTCCCCACAATTGGGCAAACTCATTTAAAAACAATAATAGATCATACAAAAAGGAGGAAATATAATTATTACTTAACACGGTAATTGAAGAATGGAAATGAAAGGATAAATAAAATACCATTTTTACCTACTACATTTCAGAGAGACAGATGGTTAGATGTACCTATGTTGGTGAAGTTGAGGTGAATCCGAAACCCTCTTATATGGCAGAGAAAGAATTATTTTACCTTTGCAAAAATAACTTGATATAATAAGAGCTATAAAAAATTTTCAGAAGCAAAGATCTGAAAATCCCACTTTTATAAATTTATCCTAAGAAACCAAAAGAGGAGAAAAAAAAATCTTACCTGTAAAGATGTCTACTTTCAATGTCATTTTTGATATTGAAAAGAACTTGAATGTCAAATAATAGTGTAAATATTAATTAAATAATGGTAAAGCTACCTGATAGAATATTATGTTGCAACCCCAAAGTGATAATTATGAGGGTGGTTATGGCAACAAAGGAAAAAATTTTTGATAATTTTAAAAGTTTTAAGAAAATATATATACAATATGGATATTTATATATAAAATAAGTACACATGGGCAAACATCTTGAGAGACATATAACTCAATAGTATTAGGATGATGGAATTATGTGTGTCTTCAAATGTATTTTTCAAACACTCTGTAACATTCTCATGTCATTTTATGATAACAATAATTAGAATTCATTTTTAACCTTTTCCAAGAACACTTTCATAACACCTTATTTACATCTTATTTTTGGAATATATATATGTTCTTGCATTATAATGATCAGTTTGTAACTTATAATAAGTTAATAAGCTGCTAGAGTTTGGTCCTAGGGTTTGTAAATGGACACTGAGTGTCATTAATAGTAAGTATTGTGACAAAAACTTGTGGATGTATTTACTCATTTGTATATTCTGCCTAGAAGGGGTAATAACTGCTATGTGTACACCTGCAAAATTCGTGAGTCCTCCTCCAATGACTAATTATTACCCAATATTTTCATATGGACATGCTCTATTCAAAATGGTCACTAATTTCACCTCTTGACGTGGTATTTTTTTCCCCCTATAAGCAGCAGAGAAATTATTCATTGCAGTTTTTTAAAACAAATATGACTTTGAACACAGTATTTTCCTAAATCTCTGCTACTAGAGATGGGGTGACTCCCAACAGGAAGCAACACTTTTTCCTAGAGTTTGAAATGGAGACAACCCTACTCCTCAACTCATGGAATCCTCATGGCTCAAAGAAATGCATATTCAGTATGATCTCAATGAATAGGCTCTGAAAAACAAAAGGGAAAGAGCCTTGTTTCAAGTCCAAGTTTTCCCAAGTAAGCACAGAGTTATCCAATTTGCTAGAGACTTAGTCTAACATGGCTAGCAAATTTGTTTTAAGGCATCTTTAAATTAAAAAGAATTATAAACAATGACTAAGTGCTCAGGTATGTAAGGATGATTCAACATTGCAAAATCAATGGCTGTCATTCATATCAAGAGTCAAAGAAAGAAAAATCATATGATCATACCAATAGATTTTATATATTGGGTAAAATCCAACACCCATTCATAATAAAAACTCAGGAAATTAGTAACTGAGGGAAACTTCTTCAGCTTGATAAAGAATATCAAAATATCTACAGCTAACATCATAGTTAATGGTGAGAAACTTGAAGGTTTTTCTCTAAGATCAGGTGCAAAACAAAGATACCCCTCTCATCACTCCTTTTCAACATCGTACTGTAAGTTATAGCTAATGCAGGAGGACACAAAGAAAAGAGTATATATATCCGAAAGGAAGAAATAAAATTGTCTTTTTTTCCTGCAGATGATATAATTATCTATAAAGAAAATCAGAAAAAAATTGGCAAAAAAACACCCTAGAACTAATAAATGATTATAACAATGTTGCAGGATGTGAGGTTACTCTACAAAATCAATTGTTTCTTAAACACCAACAATGAACAAGTGGAATTTGAAATTAAAAACACTATACTATGTACATTGGCACCAGAAAAATGAAATTCTTATGTATAAATTTAACAAAATATGTACAATATCTATATGAGGAAACTATAATACTTTGATGAACAAAATCCAAGAACTAAATAAATGAAGAGATATTCCATGTTCGTGGATAGAAACACAAAATTGCAAGATATCAGTTCTTCCCGATTTGATCTGTACATGCTGTGCAATCTCAATAAAAATCCCAGCAACTTATTCTGGTGGTATCAATAAAGTGATTCTAAAGTTTATATGGAGAGGCAAAAGACCCAGAAGAAACAATGCAATATTGAAGGGAATAACAAAATTGGAGGCCTGACACTTCCCAACTTCAAGACTTACCATAAAGCAACAGTGATCAAAACAGTGTGATGATATTAGCAGACGAATAGACAAACGGATCATGGAACATAATAGAGAGCCCCAAAATAGACCCACATATATATAGTCAACTGATTTTTGAGAAAAATCACAGGTGCTCACAGAGACACTGCCTACAAGTCCCTATGTGATATTATTGTAAAGACAGAGGGGAACTAAGGAGGGCTTCACACAGGGTCACCACAATCTGGTCTACACTCAGAAGATTTCTGCCATTTTGGAATGAGGTGGAAGTAAGGAGAAGAGCTGGGAGGCCACTGTCTTAGCCCAGGTGACAGATGATGTTTTTGCTTCGGGAGGCTGATCTCCGAGGAGTTGGGAAAAGAGTGGATGGATTTGCCATGTGTTTTAAAGACAGATTCATTGGGTCTTGCTGGTTTATTTGATGGGATGAGGGGTAAAAGGAAGAGACGATTCAAGGATGATCTTGTTAAACAGACTTAAAAAAGTCAGCAAAAATACCCCTAACTTTCCCAAACTAATGGGAAACAGGAGGCTGGACTTGAAGAACTTCCAGTGAAGTGATATTTGGATTGCAATAGGTATATGCATTTCTATGAGACATTAATGCCCCACAAGGTTGGTCTGTGGTCTGCTGAGGACCCACAGATAAAGCTCTGAGAAGTACAGCCAATTCTGAAAGGCAGCTGGGGAGAGCTCCTGCTGGAAACTCTGCTGCGGTTCTCCACCCTGGGGGAGCTTGGCTGCATAAGCCACAGTCAGGCTGCTTCCAGTCTAAACTGTCTGTGCTGTAAAACCCTGCTGGGTCTACTCCCGGGATTTTGGATGTAGAAGCCATACGCAATAAGTAAGTTACAGTAATAAAGATACTTGGGCTGTTTTTTATTTCATTCCTACACTTAATTCTAGATTCAAAAACAAAATTGCTTGTTTTGGTTTAGTATTTATAGCCCTTCTGAAGTGATAGCATGTATAGTTCTTTTTGCTTGAATATTCTGTCTACCCTTTGCCCCTGGGACAAAACGATATCTTTTCTTTTCTTTTCTTTTTCTAACATTTATTTTTGAGAGACAGAGAGAGACAGAGCATGAGCAGGGGAGGGGCAGAGAGAGAAGGAGACACAGAATCCAAACCAGGCTCCAGGCTCTGAGCTGTCAGCACAGAGCCCGATGTGGGGCTTGACCTGAGATCATGACCTGAGCCGAAGCTGGACGCTTAACTGACTGAGCCACCCAGGTGCCCAAAACTTTCTTTAGAGGTACATAAGCCCTAGTTGGAATGCTTCCCTTTATTCTAATAAGCTTTTTTTTTTCTTGTAGGATCAACTCCCCTGCGTGGAAAATACATTAATATTACCTATACTTATGGTATTCTGATTTAAGGGCTGAAATAAATTCACTCTGTTTTTTCCCCCTAACATCTATTTGCCATTACTGAGCATGTGGTATGGGTCACATACTGCATTGTGGTAAGTGATTTTCACATATGATCTTATTTAATCCTCACAACAAGAAGTGGCTGGTGTGTTTATCCCATTTCACAAATGAGTTAATTGAACCTTGGCATGTGGTAGAACACGGATTTCAGGCCAGTTCTGCCAGACTCCTTGGCCCAGGCTCTTCCTCAGCAAGGAAGGCTCTCCCAGCTGTTCCCAGTCGCCTCCTGCTGTGCACCCATCACTCCGCCTTTTTTGCTACCTGCTGCTGAGGTCTTTCTGAATTTTTCAAATCATTCGTAACTCAGCCCCACTCAAATTTTCTATCAAAGCTATCTTTCCTCAAACAAATATTAGCGTACACAAAACACCAGTGACTTCTTGAGCCCTCTGGCACCATTTAGAAGAGGGTTTACGCTCCACCTGTGGCCTTTGTGAAAGGTTTGTTTCTCCAGCCACCTGTCCTTCCCTCTCTTTCTCACCTTATCCAAAATTCAGCAGAAGTCCACAGGGCACAGAGCTCAGAATGTATTATCTGATTATTAGTTTTTAATTTTCCTTGGAAAGTCTGAAGTGTTCCTGCAGACGCTGGGTTACATCTGGCTGTTCTCCTTCCTGCCTTTGGCACCACACTGCTCTGGGCTGAGGCCAGCTCCTGGCAAGAACTCCTCCTTTTGTTTTTCAAGCACACATTACCAAGTATTTTGCCCTGTTGGTTAGCAGGCTCCTTGGCTGGCTTGCTTTGTCTGCTTTTTGGTCTCTGGGTCACAGCAGGGCATGAGGGGGTCAGAGCAAAAGAACCAGAAAAACATTTATCTTGAGATCCACAGGTCCCTGAGTGCACAAGCTTTCCTAAATAGCAGTGTTACATAAATATTTCCTTTATGTTCACATACCTGAATGTAGGAGAAAATATATTTTAAAGCAAAACAGACAGGAAGCTTTGCTGCCTTCTAAGGGGGTAGAGGGAAGTACAGGTGTCCCCTGCTGTTCACAAGTCTGCGTTACACCACTTTGCTTTTAGGAAAGACTTCCATTAGTACCTGTTTTTGCGAACTGAAAGAAATCCAAAGAGGATTGTTGCTTTTTTTTTTTTTTTAAAGATGAAAAGCGAAAGCCTCGGTCAGCATTTGTTTTGCAGTGAGTGGTTACAGAGTCCGCGTGCACCCTGAGCAGTGAGTGGCTCCGCCAAGCTCCTTCTTTGGGAACCACACTCAGCATCCTAGCATCAAGCCACTCTAGCTCTGAATTGTGTCTGTGAGCACCTGTGATTTTTCTCAATTTATTCTGTGCATCTGTTAGCAAGATGTGTTCTAAGGTATGAGATAAGCCTAAGAGAGGTTATTTTTTGGGTCTGGGAATGCTCATAATATTTTTTCCCCTATAAATTAATGATGATTGCTTCTTTATACTGTTTGGGTTCATATCAAGGTGTTCATAGGAACACTATTTTTGGACAGCAGGGGAAACCTGTATTGTTTTCATTACTCTGGAAAGAAACCTCTCTCTCTTTCCTTTCCTCTCACAGACATTTATGAGCGAAGGAGAAATGAAAAATGGGGCACATCAGTGAACTTTGTGTGTATAATAGAGGACTAGATAGAGATGAGCTTGGGGTTGGAGGCTGGAGGGAGTTGCCTCGTTCTGCATGAAGCAATGAGATGATTATATATTTTGTTTTGCTTTGGAAGAGAGAGCCAGGCCATGTGGGGAGGAAGATCTAGGTTGGAGGAGCTGACATTTGAAGAGAATGTGTAAAGGGTGACTTGTAATTTCTCTTGTGATGTTCTCCCCTTCTATCTCCTCACACTTTTAGTATAATCTTACTGCGGGCTTCATTTTGTATCATGTTTGGTTTGATTTGCTTTGCTCTTTTGTGACAATCCAGGAAAGGAGGGCTGCTATATCTAAGTGAGATAGAGTACAGAGCAGGGGCACTATGTGTGGGATGGTGAGAAAATTCACAAACTTGACAAATGTAGGAGACATGGGAATATAAAAAGAGAGGTGACTACGAACAATGTAAGCCATAGTCTCCTCCACCAGAATTCCTGGCATGATTGGAAAGAATGTGAAGCCCTGACTAAACATGATGTTTGAACCAACTGCGCTTAGATCTCAATGGATGGGGTGCCTCAGCTGATACCTAGAGGCCATGAACCAATGAAACTGTTACTTTAAATGTATAATGCAGATTTCATTGATTCTTGTCCATATTTGTGGTAGCAGAGTAATGGCCCCCCTGAAGATGCCTATATCCCAATACCTGGAACCTGTAGATATGTCAGGTAAGATGGCAAAGGAGATTTAAGGCTGCAGGTACAATTAAGTTTGCTAATGAGCTTGCCTTAAAATAGGGAGATTATCCTGGATTCTCTGGGTGGACCCAATGTAATCACAAGGGTCCTTAAATATGGAGGAGGGAAGCAGAAGTAAGTGTCAAGGTGATGCTGAGAAGGAATCCACACCCTTTCTGGTTTTCAAAATGGCAAAAGGGAGGCATGAGCCAAGGAATGTGGGAAGTCTCTAGAAGATGGAAAAACTGGGAAATGGATTATCCCCTGGAGCTTCCATAAAGCAACTCAGCCCTACCAACATTCTGATTGATTTTAGCCCAGTGAGACTTGGATTGGATTTCTAACCTACCAAAAGGTGAGATAAATTTGTTGTTTTCAGCCACTAAGTTTGTTATGGTAGTAAAAGTATACCTATTTCAGTTATCTATTGCCACATAATAAACCTCCTGAACATGTAGTGACTTAAACAACAATAATCATTTATTTTGCTTGTGAATCTGCAATTTGTCCAGGGCTCAATAGGGCAGTTTGTCTCACTTGGGTATCCCATCAAGTTGGTACCTCTTTTGAGGGGTGGAGAGTCTACTTTTGAAGATGGCTCACTCCCATGGCTGAATAAGTATTAGCTGTTAGCTGGCAGTTCACTCGGAGCTCAGCTGGGGCTGAGGGCTTAGGAACTCATTCCCTTCCCACATGTGTTGCTACACAAGCTGTTTGGGCTTCCTCACAGTGTGATGCAAGATCAAGCATTCCAAGGAAACAAGGGAGAAGAACAAGGCAGAAGTGCATGACATTTTTCATGATTTAGCTCGGGAAGTGACATAATTTCTCTTCTGTCATACTCTATTTGCCTGATGAGGCTCAAGGGGAAAGGACACAGATTCACCTCGTGTCATGGTGTGGCAAGATTCTAGTAGTGCATGTGAGATGGGAAGACATTAGGGAAGCCATCTCTGAGAGACACAATCTGCAGCACTCACTTAATGCGAGATCTCAGCCTTGTGTGCACTAGCTCCCAAGATTATTTCTGGAAGATTGCAGCATGTTTCCCATGTATGTTTAAAAATAAGATTTGTATTTACTATCTGATATATGCAGTTTTATTCTCCTTCTCTTGCTTCCAACCCTTGTTTCTCAGCAGGGCTATGCCTTCTGGATAACGGATGGTTTTTTTGGTATTCCCACTGTGCTATCACTCTTGAGGAGCCATATGCATATGTTAGGCTGTAACAAAAGAGGAATGTCAGCTTTTGGTCTCTCTGACTTTGGTGTTCCAAATGAAACACTATTCTTTTTTTTTTAACAGCTTACTTGTTTTAAAAGTTTATTTATTTATTTTGAGACAGAGACAGCACAAGTGGGGTAAGGGCAGAGAAAGAGAAGGAGACAGAGAATCCCAAGCTGACAGTGTGGAGCCTGCTGTGGGGCTCTAACTCAGGAAACCCTGACATCATGACCTGAGTTGAAACCAAGAGTCAGACACTTAACCAACTGAGCCACCCAGGTGCCCCTGGATCACAAGTCTTAACATAAAGCTCCTCAGTCCCTTATGCAAATGGAATGTAGCAAGACAAGACCTAATTAAACTCAGAAGTAGTGTTAAGCTTGTACTCACAGTAACAGAATTCAGATTTAAATAGCCTTTGGAAACTTGCACTACTCAAGGTACATGATCCTGTACAGTCTTAGCTGATTGGTGATTACAAAGATTAAAGTCTCTTCTGTCTTCTTTACCTCAATATCCTTATTTCTGTCTTTCCTATCTGGAAGCCTAACTTTGATTGAGTTATAGATAAAATAGGTAAAATGACAGCTGTTACAATTTCTATCCTCTGCTTTTTTTATGTTAAATATATGGACATCCCACTTTTTATAATTGCCCCCTTCTTTTGGGCCTTTTCCTTTTTCAAACAAGGGCTTACAAAATTTTTGCCTCAATCCCAAATGATTTCAGCCCCCATGACTGTAAGAGATGACTAATGAAAGGGTCCTCTAACCTGTAGTTAGTGCCGTCTAATAGATACTTTGTGATGATGAAAGGACTCTATATGTGAGCTATCTGAAATGGTAGCCACTAGCCACATGTGGCTATTAGGTATTTGAAATGTGACTAATGTGACTGAGCAATTGAATTTTTCATTTAATTTTATTTCATTTAAAGGTAAATAGGTATATGTGGTACTATATTGGATAGTATGACTAAACGATGGCATCCTAGTGAGAATTCCAGATCCTCTGTTTCGGAAAGCTCCCTCAAGGCTAAGGTAGGAAGGTTGAAGAAATTAGAGCCCCAGTAAGATTTGGGAGCATGTAAGGCTTTTTATATATTGTTATAATTCTAGCTGTGCCACTGAGGAGTTCAACTAGACTCTGGTTTTATCCCTGAGTAGTTTTATTTTATAAGATTAGCTTCATTCACCACAGACACAACTATGCCAATTATCTTGTGGCCATGCATATCATGGCTGCTTTTACTAGAAAGAACATCCTGATTCTTCTTGCAGAGCTCCCCAAATATTGCTCTAACATTGGCAAAGTCTGCCTCAGGCCAACATCACCTTTCTCCCAATTCTTCCACTATCATAAATAGCTCAGCAGAGTCCAAAAGAAGAGTTCCTCAGGGCTTAAAGCTGAGACAAATTTTTATTTTGGGTCAATTATAACTACCAACAAATCAGTTATTGCAACCATAATGCTGTGTTACAAATCATTTTAAAAAACTCAGTGGCTCGCGGGGCGCCTGGGTGGCTCAGTCGGTTAAGCGTCCGACTTCAGCTCAGGTCACGATCTCGCGGTCCATGGGTTCGAGCCCCGCGTCGGGCTCTGGGCTGATGGCTCAGAGCCTGGAGCCTGCTTCCGATTCTGTGTCTCCCTCTCTCTCTGCCCCTCCCCCATTCATGCTCTGTCTCTCTCTGTCTCAAAAATAAAAAAATAAAAGGTTAAAAAAAAATTAAAAAAAAAAAACTCAGTGGCTCGCAACACAAACAAGTATAGGTTGTCTGGGTTCAGCTGATCTAGGCTAAGGACAGCTGTGTTTGCCAGCAGGCTATAGGATAGTTCAGGTCTATTCTAGGTATTTCAGGACAGTGTTTCTCATAGAGAGAAAGCTCAGCCTTGCAAACACATTGCAAATTTTTGCTCAGATTATATAGGCTAACATCCCGTTGGACAAAACAAGTCACATAGCCAAGTCAAAGGTCAAAAATAGATTCTCTCTCTCTCTCCCCCCCTCCCCCCCTCCACATACACTTTTCTGGTAACAAAAATCAATGCTAACAATGATAACAAAATCAATGCTTTTAAAAAGCCCTTTTTATACCCAGAAAGGCAATGCTTTGACTCTTCTCTTTTTTAATTCCATCTTTGGGAAAGTTCTTTTAAATCACATTTTTTTTATGGCAGATATATCAGCAAATTTAGTTATCTGGAAACTAGTTTCCTAATTGTGCCTTCAATAACTTATTTGATAGTCTAAATGAGGTGTGATAGAGGAATTAGTCTCAGTGCATCCATTTTGTTACCTTTTCTCTTTTTCTTAAAGCCTTTGGTGTTCATTTATTTAAAAGCAAACCCATGGCACAAAAACAGACACACAGACCAATGGAATAGAATAGAAACCCCAGAACTAGACCCACAAACATATGGCCAACTAATCTTTGACAAAGCAGGAAAGAACATCCAATGGAAAAAAGACAGCCTCTTTAACAAATGGTGCTGGGAGAACTAGACAGCAACATGCAGAAGGTTGAAACTAGACCACTTTCTCACACCATTTACAAAAATAAACTCAAAATGGATAAAGGACCTAAATGTGAGGCAGGAAACCATCAGAACCTTAGAGGAGAAAGCAGGAAAAGACCTCTCTGACCTCAGCCGTAGCAATCTCTTACTCGACACATCCCCAAAGGCAAGGGAATTAAAAGCAAAAGTGAATTACTGGGACCTTATGAAGATAAAAAGCTTCTGCACAGCAAAGGAAACAACCAACAAAACTAAAAGGCAACCAACGGAATGGGAAAAGGTATTTGCAAATGACATATCGGACAAAGGGCTAGTATCTAAAATCTATAAAGAGCTCACTAAACTCCACACCCGAAAAACAAATAACCCAGTGAAGAAATGGGCAGAAAACATGAATAGACACTTCTCTAGAGAAGACATCCAGATGGCCAACAGGCACATGAAAAGATGCTCAGCGTCGCTCCTTATCAGGGAAATACAAATCAAAACCACACTCAGGTATCACCTCACGCCAGTCAGAGTGGCCAAAATGAACAAATCAGGAGACTATAGATGCTGGAGAGGATGTGGAGAAACGAGAACCCTCTTGCACTGTTGGTGGGAATGCAAATTGGTGCAGCCGCTCTGGAAAGCAGTGTGGAGGTTCCTCAGAAAATTAAAAATAGACCTACCCTATGACCCAGCAATAGCACTGCTAGGAATTTATCCAAGGGATACAGGAGTACTGATGCATAGGGGCACTTGTACCCCAATGTTCATAGCAGCACTCTCAACAATAGCCAAATTATGGAAAGAGCCTAAATGTCCATCCACTGATGAATGGATAAAGAAATTGTGGTATATATACACAATGGAATACTATGTGGCAATGAGAAAAAATGAAATATGGCCTTTTGTAGCAACGTGGATGGAACTGGAGAGTGTAATGCTAAGTGAAATAAGCCATACAGAGAAAGACAGATACCATATGGTTTCACTCTTATGTGGATCCTGAGAAACTTAACAGGAACCCATGGGGGAGGGGAAGGAAAAAAAAAAAAAAGAGGTTAGAGTGGGAGAGAGCCAAAGCATAAGAGACTGTTAAAAACTGAGAACAAACTGAGGGTTGATGGGGGGTGGGAGGCAGGGGAGGGTGGGTGATGGGTATTGAGGAGGGCACCTTTTGGGATGAGCACTGGGTGTTGTATGGAAACCAATTTGTCAATAAATTTCATAAAAAAAAATAAAAAAAAATAAAAGCAAACCCACTAATTGAGCATCCAATCTCTCTAGAGCTATCCCACGTGGAGCTCAATGGCATCCAAGATAATTCCAGCTTAGTCTAAACTGTTCAAATTTTTTAGAAAACAAATCTTCAGTATTAATGACATATTATTACTTTTAAAAAGTAGGTTAGAAAAGATAGAATGATATTATTTATATAAATAAATATTTGTGTTTACATGTGCTTAGAAGAGATCAGGAAGGCTAAGTTACCTCTGGGGAGAGGTGGCAATGTCTCATTTTCATCTCATGCTTTGGATACTATTGTATTATTATTCAGCAAGCAAGTAGTATTTTTATGACAAATAGTGGTTAAAAATAAAAACCATATCATTATACTTCAAATATTTTGACAGGCTGTCATAGTTGGCAGGATAGAAAGAAGCTTCATATATTACTATCTAAAAGTTTCTAATTTTGAGTTACCTTTTCAGAGAAGGAGACAAGGAGAGGTGGGTGCTTTTGAGGGGTCAGTTAAATTCGGTCAGGGTTCAGTAGGCAATTGCATTTTGTATTGCTCTAGTTCCATTTTTTTCTTCAGTGTTTGATTTCTAAATATCTCATGCTCTAAAATGATCTGTCCTTGCAACCATTTTTACGCATTCCAGATTGAGCTCAGCTTCCCTTTAAAGAGAAAGCACTTAGAGAAAAAGTGATCAAGAGTTTCTGTTTTCTTAGGAAAGCTCTGTGGTCTCTGTAGCATCATTTTGTGTCATCTTAAAATGAATTGTAGCCAGGCAACAAACGTCATCTATCCTAACAGCAAAAGCTTCCTTTTGCATTGTTCAAGCATTCCTGTTTTTACCTTAAAATAATTTCCATCCTTCAATAGCAGCTCTCTAGCAGAATAAATGACAAAAACACAAATTTCCCAGGACGAGGCTCCTCCTGGGGCACTTTACATGTGTCAACATTTCATAAATCAAATTCATGACCATTCATGGAAGTTGGTCCCCCTACTCTGGCCATTTCTGGGTATCTAATGGTGAGGACAGAGGTCTGGCAGTTAGAGCAAACTGATTTTTGAGTTTGAAACCTGGCTGTTTCCATTACTATGTTGTATAACCTCTGGCAAGTCACAATTGCTTTACTATGCTTCTTTTGTAGATCTTCCTTATGTCATTACAGAATATATATGTGATTGAGTAAAAAGGGGCAAAGAATCCCTTGCTTTTGACACAAAAATCCCTTTAAAACTGGAATTAGAAGACAATAAATCATGTAACATTGTTTCAATTTTATTATAATGTACTTCAGGGAATGAATTTGATTTTCTAAAATATTTCAACAGGAATAGCATCATTTTTCACTTTCCAGGGTTCTAGCTATATTGAATTACACATCATCACATAATGTTACCGAACTTTATTTTCATATTATATATTATCCCTCTGAAATCAATATCTGGAACATTTAATTCCTGTAAATGGGAATCTACTTATTAAAAATGCATAGAATGTAAAACAAACTGATGACTATTTCATCTATATTGTGCAATACCTTCCTCTGCCCTTCAACATATATGCACATTATTTTAATCACACTCTCCTAGAAATTGAAGATGGAAGAATATTGCCTCATTGAGTAGAACATTTCTCAGAAAAAATAATAAAATGCAAAGACAATATACAATATTTGGTGGATAAAGGCATGAAACTGACTGAAGCTCCACAAGTGAAATATTTTCTCTTCTGCCCATAGTTGCTGGTGAGTGACCAAGAAAGATTTTGGGCTTTTGGTATGTTGGGGCAGTAAGTGGACTAAGAGTTCCTCAGGAAGCCATCAAGGGGGAGCTTCTGGGAAAAAGAGGACTGTATCACAAAGAGATTATTTTTTTAAATTGTTAAAAATGTTTTTATTTTATTTTAATTTATTTTATTTTATTTATTTGGGGGGGGGAGGGGCAGAGAGAGAGAGGGAGACACAGAATCTGAAGCAGGCTCGTCTCTGAGCTGTCAGCACAGAGCCCAACGCAGGGCTCAAACTCACCAATGGTGAGATCATGACCTGAGGTGAAGTCGGATGTTCAACTGACTGAGCCTTTCAGGCACTCTAAAACATTTTTATTTATTTTGAGAGAAAGAGAGTGAGGGGGTGCAAGAGAGTGTGTGAGTCAGGGAGGGGCAAAGAGAGGGAGAGAGAGAATCCTAAGCAGGTTCTGCACTGTCATTGCAGAGCCCCATGTGGGGCTTGAACTCATAAACCATGAGATCATGACCTAAGCCGAAATCAAGAATTGGACACTTAACCAACAGAGCCACCCAGGTGTCTCTTGCACAGGGATTCTTAAAAGCCACTGCTATGGAGTTTAGTTCAAAGAATCTAGGGTCCTAATATTTTGAATGTATATTATTTATTCTGCAAAGGACTCCGAAAGTTCTCACCTCCTTTAGAACTCAGTCGTAACTCAGGCTGGTAGCTGACACACTAAATTTTAGTGGACATAATTAAAATGGATGAGAAATTATCACAGGTGTTAGGTCTAAATGCAATGCAACCAAAGCACCAACGCTGTCCATAAAGGACTCGAAAGAGGCTTGATATGGTGTGTTGATGCCTGCCAAATAGCATCTGTCCTCACAATGCCTGGCTGAAAAACTTGATGTCAAATTAAAAGTGTAGCTGAATTTTAGTCAAAGAAACAGATAGCCTTGTATACTGCATGGTATTTGTAATTATCAAAACCCACAGATTTATATTCTAATTAATTTTTGATCCTGAACATCTGCTTTGGCAAGAAACCGAGGAACATAAGAAGTCTTAAGATCTTAAAACTCTTTTCAATTTAACAACCCTTGGGGAAAAAAAAATCAAGTTCATGACATAATTTATTTCTATTGTTATGAAACCCAGCGTTCATTTCTCTTAGAAAGGAAACTATAGAAAGCTGCTAATTTTCTCAAGGAAGGTGTTGCTGGCTTTGGCTACTATATGTATCAGTGCTTTGTCTCTGTTCATTCGCTGCTGCAGTGAAACCTTCAATTAGTAACTCAACCACATTGGGCTCCTTCTCACTCACCTTCTGTCTCTGGTAGCCACACCTCTCATCCTCCCACGAGCAAGGGTGAGGTATTAGTGCTTTAGCATTGCTACCTCCATGCCCCCTCACCCCCAGATACTTCTGAATTTCCATCTAGCTCCAGTCTTGTGAAAATTCATCACACTAGTGGGACCTTGCCAACTGGTATGACGCTTGCTCACTCCTCTCCCTAATGGCGGTACTCTGTGTTGTTTGTTTTGTTTTTTGCCATCTATAAAATAAAGACAACAACAGTGCTTACCTCATAAGGTTGCCAGGAATATTAAGTTCATATAAGTGCAAGGCACAGACCATGGTACATGGTAAACACTCAGGAAGTTATTACAATTATGAAGGTGGGCGTTAGCATTTGATTCTGAGAAAGAACCATCTGTTGGGTCAGAGTGCTACAGGGTGTTCTGCATTTACAGCTGCTTTTCTGAATTCTTTTTACTACTTCAGTCACTGTACCTTCTAAAATTTATAATCTTCTCAAAAAAGGATTATGTCAAAATGAGCAGTTAGACAACAAACAATGAGTGAGGTTAATTGTCTTACATGACATATGGAATAAAAAAAGTTTTCAGTGTCTATCTACCAATCAAGAATGTTCTTGCTGGAAAACAAACAGAAAAACATAACCTATGTGACTACAAATGTCACACTTTCTTGCAGATATTTTCTTCTGAACCCCTCTTTATTTCTATCCCTACCCACGGGTGAACCCCTGGGATATCAGTGCTAACCTAGGCCAGGCTTGGTTCCTGATATACCTGAAGACCACTGTCCTTTGGGACTCTGGTGAGAATCCAACATGCTTTTTGAACCCATGAGTTAGGACAGGGAACAAGTGTATCATTAATTTACTTCCTGTGTTTCTCTTTGAAAAGATACATTTTTATGACCCAAATAAATTCTAGAAACTTATCCATTAAGAATTAGATGTTAAATCTTAAGAAAATACATATTTTTTCCCAAGCACATCAGTTCCCAAAGTTGTTATTTCAAAAAGAGATCATATCTTTTACATGGGTGACAATAAAGACATACTTTTCCTTTTCAATGAAGAGGAGTTATTTTTTTCTAGGTTACTTCTGTAGTGATGCCAAACTAGGAAAAAAAAATCTAAATGATCAAAACAACTGACCTTTCCCCTAGTAATGTTTATGTTGACTAATGTAAGATTTGATAAAATAGATAACAATAAGTCTATATTAAACTCTAATAAATGTTTAAAATACATTGGCTCACAATCTTGCCTAGGTTAAGTGTATTGAATGTTCCTTAATATTTTATTGGTTATCAAGATGCTATAGTGACTAAAAGTAACTTTTTGTGAAATTCAATCTTACTTTTAAAGATTTAGACATAGAAATCTTAAATATGCTCTTGTGAGGGTATATTTGAGAAATGTCCTTAATTTTTGCAAAAGTTCCCTATTTAACTTTTTTAGTCATTTACACTCCACCTAAAAGCAGAGTGGATCATATTCTGGTTAATTGTGGTTTTAGTTAACAGAATTTTTAAAAATTAGGAATAAAAACAACAACAACCAAACACCTATGTTGTGCTCTCCCTGGCAGCAACTTTAGTAAGGCAGTATTATATAAACGATGCTTACAGATTTATCCTTATACATGTATGATTCTGTTAAGCAGTCATTTTTTAAAAATTGTGTGAGAAACAAAATAAAATAAATTATTATCTTAATAGTATTACAAACATAGTGAATGTTTATATGTAAGAGAGAAAAAATCCAAATCTTTGCAAATTCACAATAACTTTATGGTATGTTTTTTCCCCCATATCTGAAAACGTTAGGGATCCCCTTCAGTTCTTGGTGATTCTTTAAATACACAAAGAAATTGTGGTTTATATATACAATGGAATACTACTTGGCAATGAGAAAGAATGAAATATGGCCTTTTGTTGCAACGTGGATGGAACTGGAGAGTGTTGTGCTAAGTGAAATAAGTCATACAGAGAAAGACAGATACCATGTTTTCACTCTTATGTGGCTCCTGAGAAACTCAACAGAATACCATGGGGGAGGGGAAGGGAAAAAAAAAAGTTAGAGAGGGAGGGAGCCAAACCGTAAGAGACTCTTAAAAACTGAGAATAAACTGAGGGTTGATGGGGGGTGGGAGGGAGTGGAAAGTGGGTGATGGGCATTGAGGAGGCACCTGTTGGGGTGAGCACTGGGTGTTGTATGGAAACCAATTTGACAATAAATTTCATAATAAAAAATTAGTTTAAAGCTGTGAAGAATAATTTTTTAAGATTTCTTTACTCTCCATTTTCATTCTGAAAATTAAAAAAATGGATTTCCCTTTTGGGTTGGAAATTCCACAAACAATATCCTTGGAAGACTTATTGTATATTCAAAGATAAGTGGAGAAAAATATAACCATAATGAATAAACCCAAACTCCAACATCAGACCATGTTAGGGGCCTACAGGGTCAAAACTGCAAATGCTAAACCTCCAAAGGCCAAAAGATTTATTAAACAACAGTATTTTCTTTGTTTTGTTAGTTACTTTATTGAGAATAACCATTCTTTGACATTTACATTTCAACAAAGTTTTCTTGGAGGCGTTTACCCTTGAATAAACTTGTCAAAGTCCTACCCTTCATACAACTTTCAGAAGCACTAAAATAATAGCCATTTTACATTTTACTTATCTTTCTTTCTTAATCAGGAATGACGACTTGGTACAGAGGAAAAAGCCCAGCAGACTGGGAGGCGGTGAACTCAGTGGTTTAGTTCCTGCCTTGGCCTGGATTGAGTCCCTTGACTTTGAAATGCTGAAGTAATTTGTAAAATGAGGTTCTTACAGGGACATAATCTCTAATGCCCCATTTTTTTAAATATCTTTTTTTAATCTAAATCCATTTACACACTAATGGATTGCAGAATAGGAAGCAGATGACCTTAAAATAAATGCTTTAAAAATCACTTTCCATTTTTTTCTCACTGACTTTATTTCTCAGAGCATTTGTGAACCTGAAAGCGTTGCTTAATGAGCCATAAATAAAATTCAAACCACAAAATTTTGAGTTGCTTATAAACAAAATATCCACAACGACCAAGATGTTTCAAAATACTTTCCTTATTTTCATAAAAACTACCAATTTACAGAACCATATGCTAAGTAATGTAACTAAATCCCTATAAAACTGTGAAGCTTTCTAAGACCAGCCCAGGAAACCACAGAAGAGGAATAAACATGATCTTTTAGAAAAAAAAATCAATTATTAAGTACAATCATGACAATATCCAGAAAGGAAATATATTTTCTTTTTAAAAATTGTTTGTAATGTTTATTTTTGAGAGAAAGAGAGACAGAGCACAAGTGGGGAAGGAGCAGAGAGGGAGGGAGACATAGAATCTGAAGCAGGCTCCAGGCTCTGACCTAACAGCACAGAACCCAACGTGGGGGTTAAACTCACTAGCCGTGAGATCATGACCTGAGCTGAAGTCAGACACTTAACCAACTGAGCTGTCCAGGTGCCCCAGAAATATATTTTCAATGCTACACAATTTAAACATTTCAAGGCTTTTCCACAGAAGACAAAATAAGGCTGATGGTACAACCTGGTTCTGAAGTACATGTATTAATACAGATAGGTGAAATACCGAATTAAAGTGGCCAAGTGGTGTCTTCCTAATGACCACCAAGCTAACTTCTAATTGGAGTGTGTGTGTGTGTGTGTGTGTGTGTGTGTGTGTGTGTGTGTGTTTGCGGGGGAGGGCGTTGTTTGTTTTTCAGTGCCAATCTAATCAATGCCTTGACTTATCTCCTTCTTGAACAAGGCTCTCCCAGGAAACATGTCGGGCACCTACCTCTGATATTCTTTTTACTTTCTAAACAAGTACCTACCTCTATTATAACATCTCTAAATTCCTTGGTGGCAGGAATTACATCTCAATTTTAATGACAAATAGAACCAACTTGACAATAAATTATATTATATTAAAAAAATGACAAATAGAACCTTTGTTAACCAGACAAGGATATCAAATAGGACTCAGTGAGAAACCCACTGTAAGGAATAGCCAATTTGTTGTGTTATTCGGAAAAATCTGTCAGGGGACTCAGTGCATTTCTCAAATAAGAAACCAGGGACAGTGGGTTGCCTCACTGAGCAGGACCACAAATGTGATTGCCATGCAGCCATCACATTTAAGTGCACACAACCATCCTAGCCCAGTGTGGAGCTCTGGTGTTAGGATGGAACAGTTAGTTGGTCCTTCACAATTGCATTCAAGGCACAGTTTGCTTCCCTCAGCTGACTGATTCTTTGTTTACTCAGTTCTATGAATCCTTTGATCATGAATATGATGACTATATGTAAACTTTGAAAATGGGCATGTAATTGTCAACTAATTTCATAATATACTCATTTCCATTCAATATGTTCAATTTGATTTCATCCAGGGCAATTTTTAGAATCTCTCACATCTGAGTCACTCAATTAAGGCAATATCTATTATGAAAGCAATGCATGGAACACCACCAGCAGCACTAATTGCTCAATATTATGAAGCCCTTACTGTATTCAACATGCACCATACAAAGTAATTTATGTGCATTATCTCATCTAATCTTTGTAATAACCCCATGTATTAGGAGTCACTATACCTGATTTTGTAGATTACAAAACAGAGGCCCAGAGATATTAAGTAATTCCCCACAGTTAACTCAGATTAAGTAATCATTGTTGTGAAGATTTCTCATCTCTTGATCAAAGAGATGGACAAGTCTTCCTGAAAAGTGTTAATGGCAATAAAAGCCTGCTATACAACATTGTTTTTACTTATGTTCCCATTTATTTCATGGTTTCGTGGTTTCTCAGCATTAAATGAAAACCTATAACGTGGATGATATTCTTGTCTCTTGATCCTAGGTTATTCAACATTGACCTTGACTGTGAAATAGTTTGACTATTTTATTATGTGTGGGATCGGGCAATGTGGGGAACGTCTATAGAACAAAAATATCACCTGGTTTCTGTTCATAGTTGAAAAGACAAACACATAGCAAACAGTGGAAAATCTGTTTGATAGCCTGGAACTGATCGCTCTATGTGTGAATCCTAATGTAAGGCTGAGGCACTTGGCAAGTTTAAATAAAGGAAGTAGTGCAACATAATCACCATAGTAACCATCATATATTGAGCACCTACTGCATGTCAGATGCTATGATAGGTGGTTTTTTTTTCATAATTGAAGTCTTTTTATTTTATGTACAGTCAGTTAGCATTAAGGTAGGTATCTTGGATATCTGCCGTTAATGTAGGGAACTTGGATGCCCCATTCAAGGAGGCTTACTTAATCCATCTTAATGGAGCCTATGTTCTTGGTGCACTGATGGAAACACTGGTGGTACATATTGAGGCTATATTTCTGGATCAGTCTATGCCAGTTTGAGTTGGCCTGGCAAGAAGGAGAGCCTGGCCAAATTTACTCCGATGGCTCCAGTAGAATTGCTGGTGACCCATCTTACTTTCAGGGATGCAATGAGGCAAAAAGTGTGATAGGTATTTTATATGCACAGTCTTCTCACGAGCCTTGACAGGTATATACCATTTTTCACATTAACCAGTGAGACTAAGAAAGTTTAAATCATTTGCCTAAGGTAATATAACTAGTAAGACGCAGGGCTGGGATTTGAATGTTGCTCTGTCCCACTCCATAATGTGTTAGGTTTTGAAATATGTAAACAAAAGTGTGGCAAAGACAACTTTTTATTCCCGGTGTCCATTTTCTCCTTCTTTAGGAATAGAGAGAAACTTCAAATTGTAGTTGAGCACATGGATACCAGTTAAATTCTACTTTCCATCATCTCTTTGCAATAAAATGTGGCCATGTGCCTGTAGTTTAGTCAGGACATGAGCTAAGGGATGTGTGTAATTTCTTAAAAGAATAACTACACAACCTTCATTTCCCCTGCATCCCTTCCCTCAGCTGGAATGTGGATGGGATGGTGGGAGCTGGGGAAGCCATCTCAAGTCCTGAGATGAAAACTGCATGTGGAGGATGGGGGGAAGAAGAGAGGTTCCCAGCACCACTGGCCTTGCAATATCTGCCCTGGAATCATTATGTTTTGTCTTATGTAAGAAAGAAGTGGCTTTTGGGGCACCTGGGTGGCTCAGTCGGTTGAGTGTCTGACTTCTGCTCAGGTTGTGATCTTCCAGTTTGTGGGTTTGAGTCCTGCATCAAGCTCTGTGAGGACAGCTCAGAGCCTGGAGCCTGCTTTGGATTCTGTGTCTCCCTCTCTCTCTGCCCTCCCCTGCTTGTGCTCTGTCTCTGTCTCTCTCAAAAATAAATAAACATTAAAATAATTTTAAAAAAGAAATAGCTTTTTAAAAAAATAGCTTGTTTAAATCACTTGTCATCTCATATTTAATACTATAGGGACCTCTATCTGAAAGAGTTCATCAAGTGGGGCAATCAAAAATAAGAGGCAAAGCAGTGATAAACATAAGGATGTTGGAAAAAAAAAATTAAAGCCAAGAGTGCACTGATAAACAGAAAAAGATATTCTTTGATGCATAAGGGGGTCAGGTTATGAAAGGATTTCCTTGGTGGGGCTAAGGATGTACATTTGAGTACACAAGAGCAATTGAAAGACTTTTGAGCAGGGGCTTGTATATTTATTAACCCACCAACTCCCATGCAAATGCATGTTGATTATCAATTCTGTGTGATATAACAAAAACTTTTCCTCAAAGATTAACCCATGGTTAAAGATAACCAATAATTAATAATTTGGGGAATAACTAGTAACAGATAGCCAGGAAACAGGAATGAAAGTTAGGAGATTATTTAATAATCTAGATACAAATTCTATCTACTTGGGGAGGGGTACCGATATACACATTAGAAGCTTTCACCACAGAGTGAATTCAATTCAAGAATAAGAAAGAAGATGACATATTATTGGAGTGTAAAAACGACTCTGACTTGGATAATAAGAAAACATTCTAGAAGAAACAATGCCTAATTTGATACCTACAGAGTGAGCAGGAGCAAATCAGCTGAGGAGAGAAGAGTTATATGGAAAAGGATTAAAAAAAATTTTTTTTAACATTTATTGTTGAGAGACAGAGAGAGATAGAGAATGAACAGGGGAGGAACAGACAGAGAGGGAGACAAAGAATGCAAAGCAGGCTTCAGGCTCTGAGCTGTCAGCTCAGAGCCCGATGCGGGGCTCGATCCCATGAACCATGGGGTCATGACCTGAGCCGAAGTCAGTTACTTAACCAACTGAGCCACCCAGGCGCCCCTGGAAGAGGATGTTTTGAGTGGAGGTCATGTGAGACATCTTGGCTCATTCTGAGATCAAAAGCAAGTCAGTAGAATCAGAATATAGAAAGTGTTGGGCGATACTTGAAGAGCTTTCAGATGAAGTTCTGTGAATAGAGAAATTTAGGAAGAGAGAAGGAGAAAACTAAGGTCCAATTCTTCAGCAATAAAAGTACTGGTTAGCAAGACAGAGAGGAATAGATGAATGTGGCTGTATTAGTTTGGTTTTTTGCCATTCTTCTCATTAAAAGGTACAGCCTGTGGCCCCTTACCTTGAATCTGGTGACTTGCTTTTACCAATAGAATGTGGTGGAAATGTCACTGGACGATTTTCAGACCTAGACCTTGGAAGGTCTTATTGCTTCCATTTTTGTCATCTCAGAGGCCTACTCCACCAAGACTGATACCCTGATGGAAAAAAAGGCTCAGCCAACCTTAACTAGTTCCAGTCATCACAGATAAGATAACCAGTTCCAGACATCACATCCAGAGATGTGAATGAGGCCAACTTGGATGTTCCAGTCTCAGCTGAGTTCCTAGTAAACACAGCTGTATAACATATCCTAGCCAACATCACATGGAAAAAAAAATCATCTAGTTAGACCAGATAACTGATAGTATTGTGAGAAAGAATTGCTATGTTGTTTTAAGCCTCTGTGTTGGTTTGTTATACAGCAGTAGCTAACTGATACAGTGGAAGAAACTAAAATCTAGGAGGGGAAGAGGTAAATCAGAATCATGTAGTCTTGTGGAAGCAGAGGAAAAAGACTATTTCAACTAGGGTACAATCTATAGTGTCGAATGTAGGAAAGAATCAGACAGCATCTCACATTAAGAAATTATAGGGGCGCCTGGGTGGCGCAGTCGGTTAAGCGTCCGACTTCAGCCAGGTCACGATCTCGCGGTCCGTGAGTTCGAGCCCCGCGTCAGGCTCTGGGCTGATGGCTCAGAGCCTGGAGCCTGTTTCCGATTCTGTGTCTCCCTCTCTCTCTGCCCCTCCCCCGTTCATGCTTTGTCTCTCTCTGTCCCAAAAAAATAAACGTTGAAAAAAAAAAAAAAGAAATTATAGGCATTATCTGTAATGCCAATTACAAAGTGAAATATCTAAACTTGTCATTACTGTAGTCAGTTAATAAAAGGGCATTTTCTTTTTTTGGCCTACTGAATTTACCATCACTGTGAAAATTCCTTTCTCCCAAATTATAATACCGTTTTCAAAAAGGAACACAGATAGAGCATCCTATAGCATACAGTCTTTTTCTTTATTTGCCACTCTTCATAAAGCTGGATGAAGCTTAAAGTTCTATTGATTTCCTTATCTGTTCAAGGCTGCTCAAGTTCACTCATAGCCTTCCACGAGGGTCTTAAACAAGAAATAAGCCCAACGGTCGGTCTGTGCCTTTTAAGTATCAGGTTTCTGCTTCCTATACTTACAGACCATCATGCTCATTAGCATCTGGTGCAACATCTACTAATATCTCTTTGTTTGTTTGTTTCCATCTCCCACTGATTTCAAGTTGGTATTCAACTGTGAGTCTGGTACTTAAAAAAAAAAAGCCTCTTGAAACGACTGAGATTAGATAAGCATTTACCCATACTCTCTACATGGTTTTGAACCAGGACCTTGGGCACTCTTGTGTTGTGAATCTCATTTGGCTTACCAAGATCTTAATGCGCCCACTGAGAGCCCCAGACAATTCAATCACAAGTTCAGCAACCCCTTACACTGCTTTTGCTTCCTTAAGGGCTATAATTTCCCTTATCATGCTGTCAGTCTGCACTATTGCAGACTTCCTTCCTTTTCTTGGCTCATCAAACTGGTTGGAAATTGGCCTGAATTGCATATGTAAGGAAACTGGAAGAAGAGCCCGTATCATCGGTTTTCTCTTCGATTACCCATGGGCTATGATGTCTTTACTGAGTTCAGACAGCAGAGCCCAATTATCTAAAAAACTAAGATACTATTTTCTTTTAGTATCATTTATTTATAGTTATGTTATCAACTAGATGACACTTGGCATTTGATTTTTATGATTTGAGGTAATTTTAAAACTCTTGAACAGTTCTATTATTTTTAAGTTTTTACTAATCAGAAATGTATCCAATCCCATTAAAGTGAAAATATCTGTTTAAGTGCAAAGACATAAAATTTAAACTACAGGGCACTTTTAAAGCTTGTACCAACTGCGTTAATAATAAGCACACTTTGGTTCTCAAATCGTCTCATTGGGAAGAAAAAAGAGGGAATTGTGCTGAGTCCTAAAATTTTTTTAAAATGAGTATGCATGCTCTTTTTATTATAAAGTAATACATAGTTATACATACTACCATTATGAAAATTATGCCATATGGATATGATGCAAGGTAGACTCTAAGTTTGTGGTTAAGTAAGTTACTCCAGAGACCATGGAACAGAAAGGGTCACGGACCAAAATAAGATGCTCGAGTCACTCAGACCATTAAGTCATTTTAAATACTTAGCAAGAAGAAAGAGGCAAGAGATGTGATAGGAAAAGGGAAAGTAGAGTAGGAGTCTTCTGCCTGAATTCTGGATTATGTAATGATATAAATACCATCTTTCTCCTGCTGATGCTGATGTGGTTATGAGGAGCACAGGTGATGTTTGAGCAAAAGGGCTTGGCAGATGGAAGGTGCCTACACCAAAACATACATTTTATAACAGAGGCCAGTACACCTGGCCATAGTTAAAGGTTGCCAATTAACCTGATGAGCAGTAACAGGCTTTGTCAGAATGTATGTCATCCGAAGGTGGACAACTTAATACAACTGAATGTTGAGCACCCCATCTAACTCACGTACATTTACCATATGATGCATATTAGATACTTAGTACACACATGCTTTACTTACTTGATCCGTAGCCAGCTTGTCTCATACGTAACTAACATCTACATCCATGGAACACGCCTATTCTGCAAGCTACTTGCTTATTCCTTCTCTTTACCTAACACGGTTTATGAATTTTGCCTATGCCTTATAAGATACTAAGTTATTCATTATGCTTAACATATCCATCCCATTTTCTTGTCTTCCAAAGCAGATTTAAATATTCTCAAGTACAGGAAACACATATCACTCATTTATTCAGCAAATGCATATTGAAAATGTACTATATTCTAGGCAAAATTCAAGTGGTGGTGATACAGCAGAGAACAAAATAAACAAAATATTTTGCTTATTCAGCAGAGAACAAAGACACAAAACCTTCTAATAAATTTTGAGTAGTCAAAACTTTTTATTCACAGTGATGCATGATATATTTAAAATTTTTCTTGTAATGATCTTTATTTTGTTTGTATTAATTTTTACTAAATGTGGAAAAATACAAGTAAGCCTATAATTATATTTTGAGCACATTTGAAAACATAGTGATTGCACACTTAAAAGAAAATGTAACTTTTCAAAATAACCTGTAGGCAATATAGGAAAATGTAACACTTGCGGAAGGATGTTTAGCTGTGATTAGAAAAAAAAAAGAAAAAAAGAAAAGAAAAAGTCCTCATCCCACATTGGAGGGATTAAATGGGCCATTCAAAGCCAGTTTAGATTCAATACACTTTGGAACAAAAGGGATAAGGATACAAATATAAAGGTAAGATCTGATTAGCTCTGAAGAAGAAACAAAATGAAACAGCAACATTATCTTAAACCACTGTGAGGGCTTTAAGATTTTAGAATTTCGCTGTAACTGCTTTAAAAGACACTACCACAGAAAGCTATGTATTTGGGAGTTTAAATGTCAATTTTCTACATTCAGGTGTTCTGGTATTTTGTGCTATTTTAAAGAACCGAAATACTTATATTTTTGTTGGTATTGTTATTGTTATTTCAGATCTTTTTAAAAAATCTGAAATTTGAATCCTTTCTATCTTACATTTCAACCAGTTTTAAAAATTTTTATATAAACAAGGTGCACCTGCTTAGAAAGCATTCTTCCACATGTAAATAATTTCCAAAAGAAAGAGAACAATGAAAATTGACAGAGCAAAGCTTCAACTGCACAAACAATTCCTACTTTAGTTCAAAGACTTTCTGAAAAGTAGAATACCCATCTGTAAGTGATAAAACTAAAAGAAGATAAATTGGTAATATATTCTTTGAAACACAAATTTAAACTTTCACTCAATAAAAACATTTCAGCTCTTGCAAATAACAAAAAGTTGTTTTAAAAAGTCTTCAAAGGTATCAAATAAGGCACAAATTGTTTGAAAACTAAAGAGTCAAAGGAACATATCTGGAGTTGGTTTATAATTATGTCCTCATTTTCCCCAAAACCAAGGCTCCAAAAAAACTTTTTTTGTAAGAGCTAAAAAATATGCACAAAGAATACATAAAAAATACATTCAAAACTCTGCAATGACATCATTAATACCTTTTGTCTTTTTAAGGATTTTACCTTTTGAAAAATAAATATTATTTTACTTTCTTTTTAAAAATTATTGGTTGAATTTATTTCATTTTTACACTGGGAATAGTTTGTTATTTCTGTTCATTTTATTGTAATTACTCTTGCTTAGTAATTATTTTCACTGGAATGTTAAGGTATGGCTATCACTCACTCACATTTTATAGTTCATTTTTTGATGTTTTATAATATTTATAAATTTTCATATTTTAAGTGTATTAAATAGTTACTTTTACAGTTTTTAATTCTAAACACTTTTATTTATTTTTATTTATTTATTTATTTTAGAGAGAAAGAGAACAAGCAGGGGAGAGGGGCAGAGAGAGAGAGAGAGAGAGAGAGAGAGAGGGAGAGAGAGAGAATCTCAAGCAGGCTCAACTCAGCATGGAGCCCAACACAGGGCTCAATCCCACAACCCTAGGATCATGACATGAGCTGAAATCAAGAGTCGGACGTTCAACTACCTGAGCCACCCAGGCACCCCCTAAGCACTTTTAAATGCAGTTTTGTCATTTTTCTCTTGTATTGCATCATTGTGTATGTATTGCTCAAATCATAGTTAACAGTCTTGATATTTCCAAATCTCCAAATTTGAGGTTGATACTAATACACAGATAAATGTAGCTTTTAGGATGTTTGTATGAGAAGGTAATCAAGAAATTTAAGTGTTCTAAAGTTTTAATTTTCATTGGCTTATTCCTAAACTCAACTTTCCCCACAGCTGTTCAGCAACCTTATGCTTCCAATTGTTGAGAACAAAAATCATGGCATTGTCCTTGAAGTTCCTTCCCTCTTGCTATACAATCATCAGTAGCAAATCCTGTCGAATGCACCTTCAAAACATTTTCAGAAACAGAGCACTTTATCATCTTCTCTGCAGATGCCCTGGTCTAAGGTCTCCATCATCTCATTCTGGATTACTCTGGTATCCCTATAGCATCCAGGATGATCCTCCTAAATTTCAGATCCAAACATATCACTCCTTTGAGCCAGACTTTCCTAGAGCTCCCCATACCTTTTCGAGTCCAGATGTCCTTACAAGATTAGTCCTCACTCCTTTCTGAACACTCAAGAGGGAAGGGGAAGTCTATTGCATTTATTCATGTTTTTGTTTATGATGTTCTTTCTTCCTGATGCTTCCAAACTCCTTCTTTTATCATTCCTTTTCTGTTTAGAGAACCTCCTATAACCATTCTGTTAAGGCAGGTCTGTTGTTGACAGGTTTTCTGTTTTGCCTCATCTGAGAATGTCTTGATTTCCCCTTACTTCCTGAAGGATATTTTTGCTGGATATAGGATTCTGGGTTGATCTTTTCTTTCAGTACTTTAAAAATGCTGTACCACTTATTCTGGCCTCCATGTTTTCTGATAAGTCCACTGTTACTCAAATTGCTTCCCCCCTATAAATAAAGTGTTTCTCTCTGGCTTTTTAATTGTCTTTTTTTTTTTGGTCTTTATTTAAAAAAATTTTTTTTAATGTTTATTTATTTTTGAGATAGAGAGAGACAGAGCATGAATGGGGGAGGGTCAGAGAGAAAGGGAGACACAGAATCTGAAACAGGCTCCAGGCTCTGAGCTGTCAGCCCAGAGCCCGACGCGGGGCTCGAACTCACGGACTGTGAGATCATGACCTGAGCCGAAGTCTGAAGCTTACCTGACTGAGCCACCCAGGTGCCCCTGGTCTTTATTTTTGAAAAGTTCGAATATGATGTTTTTTGGTATAGATTTCTTTAAGCTTATATTATTTGGGATTTGCTCAACTTCTTAAATCTATACATTTATGGTATTTTTATTTGGTTTTTGTCAAATTTGGGAAATTTCTGGCCATTGTTTCTCCTAATACTTTTCCAGTACTGCCTCTTTCTCTTCTCCTTCTGGGACTCTGATGATATGGGCATTAGATCTTTTGTATTAGTCCTATAGGTCCCAGAGGCTTTGTTCATTTTTATGTTTTTAGTCCTCTTCCTCTATTCAGAATGAGTAATTGCTATTATTCCATTTTTTGGCTTATTGATTGTTTTCTCCTCTGCCCCTCTGTTCTATTGCTAAGTCCATCTACTGAGGTTTTCTAATTTCAGTTATTTTACTTTTTAGTTCTAAAATAAACAATTTTCCATTTGGTTCTTCTTTATATTTCCTAATTCCTTGCTGAGACTATTTTTTTCCATTATTTTTAAGTGTGTTCATAATTGCTTATTGAAGCATTTTGCAATGGCTGTGTTAAAACCTCTGGCAGCAAATTCTAACATTGTCAAATCTGTTTTGACATCTATTGATTGTCTTTTTAAATTCTGTTTGATATCTCCTGGTCCGACAATGGCCCTTAGCTAGAGGTGCTTTTATTATGTCTTTTTTTCCATATAAGGGAATGGAAGCTCAGATGGGCCCCAGAACATAGCGTTCAAAATGGGGCTGGGAGCTGAAACCAGAATCCAACTATGTATGATACCAAAGCCAGGCTCTCAAGCTCTCAAATTACAGACAAATATGTGTAGTGTGATTCTATTTTTATAAGAAAAAAATGTACAGCTAGATATGGATTTCTAGCATAGAAAAAAAAACTTAAGAATAGATTTCAAAATCTTAGCTGGTATTTTTAATGAACATAATATTTAGATGATTTCCCTTTTTGTTTTTCTGTGTTTTAAATTATCTGCAACAATCTCAGCTTAATCACCTATCCATTTTATGATTTTGAATAAAGCTCTGAATATCTTGCATATTTGTTGAAACCAATTGAAAGTTGTGTTTTTGTTTTTTGGTTTTTTTTTTTTATATATATGAAGTTTAATGTTAAATTGGTTTCCATACAACACCCAGTGCTCATCCCAAAAGGTGCCCTCCTCAATACCCATCACCCACCCTCCCCTCCCTCCCAACCCCCATCAACCCTCAATTTGTTCTCAGTTTTTAAGAGTCTCTTATGCTTTGGCTCTCTCCCACTCTAACCTCCTTTTTTTTTTTTTTCCTTCCCCTCCCCCATGGGTTTCTTTTAAGTTTCTCAGGATCCACATAAGAGTGAAACCATATGGTATCTGTCTTTCTCTGTATGGCTTATTTCACTTAGCATCACATTCTCCAGTTCCATCCACGTTGCTACAAAAGGCCATATTTCATTTTTTCTCATTGCCATGTAGTATTCCATTGTGTATATATACCACAATTTCTTTATCCATTCATCAGTTGATGGACATTTAGGCTCTTTCCATAATTTGGCTATCATTGAGAGTGCTGCTATGAACATTGGGGTACAAGTGCCCCTATGCATCAGTACTCCTGTATCCTTTGGGTAAATTCCTAGCAGTGCTATTGCTGGGTCATAGGGTAGGTCTATTTTTAATTTTCTGAGGAACCTCCACACTGCTTTCCAGAGCGGCTGCACCAATTTGCATTCCCACCAACAGTGCAAGAGGGTTCCCGTTTCTCCACATCCTCGCCAGCATCTATAGTCTCCTGATTTGTTCATTTTGGCCACTCTGACTGGCGTGAGGTGATACCTGAGTGTGGTTTTGATTTGTATTTCCCTGATAAGGAGCGATGCTGAACATCTTTTCATGTGCCTGTTGGCCATCTAGATGTCTTCTTTAGAGAAGTGTCTATTCATGTTTTCTGCCCATTTCTTCACTGGGTTATTTGTTTTTCGGGTGTGGAGTTTGGTGAGCTCTTTATAGATTCTGGATACTAGCCCTTTGTCCAATATGTCATTTGCAAATATCTTTTCCCATTCCGTTGGTTGCCTTTTAGTTTTGTTGGTTGTTTCCTTTGCTGTGCAGAAGCTTTTTATCTTCATAAGGTCCCAGTAATTCACTTTTGCTTTTAATTCCCTTGCCTTTGGGGATGTGTCGAGTAAGAGATTGCTATGGCTGAAGTCAGAGAGGTCTTTTCCTGCTTTCTCCTCTAAGGTTTTGATGGTTTCCTGTCTCACATTCAGGTCCTTTATCCATTTTGAGTTTATTTTTGTGAATGGTGTGAGAAAGTGGTCTAGTTTCAACCTTCTGCATGTTGCTGTCCAGTTCTCCCAGCACCATTTGTTAAAGAGGCTGTCTTTTTTCCATTGGATGTTCTTTCCTGCTTTGTCAAAGATGAGTTGGCCATACGTTTGTGGGTCTAGTTCTGGGGTTTCTATTCTATTCCATTGGTCTGTGTGTCTGTTTTTGTGCCAATACCATGCTGTCTTGATGATTACAGCTTTGTAGTAGAGGCTACAGTCTGGGATTGTGATGCCTCCTGCTTTGGTCTTCTTCTTCAAAATTCCTTTGGCTATTCGGGGCCTTTTGTGGTTCCATATGAATTTTAGGATTGCTTGTTCTAGTTTTGAGAAGAATGCTGGTGCAATTTTGATTGGGATTGCATTGAATGTGTAGATAGCTTTGGGTAGTATTGACATTTTGACAATATTTATTTTTCCAATCCATGAGCATGGAATGTCTTTCCATTTCTTTAAATCTTCTTCAATTACCTTCATAAGCTTTTTATAGTTTTCAGCATACAGATCCTTTACATCTTTGGTTAGATTTATTCCTAGGTATTTTATGCTTCTTGGTGCAATTGTGAATGGGATCCGTTTCTTTATTTGTCTTTCTGTTGCTTCATTGTTAGTGTATAAGAATGCAACTGGTTTTTGTACATTGATTTTGTATCCTGCAACTTTGCAGAATTCATGTATCAGTTCTAGCAGACTTTTGGTGGAGTCTATCGGATTTTCCATGTATAATATCATGTCATCTGCAAAAAGCGAAAGCTTGACTTCATCGTTGCCAATTTTGATGCCTTTGATTTCCTTTTGTTGTCTGATTGCTGATGCTAGAACTTCCAACACTATGTTAAACAACAGCGGTGAGAGTGGGCATCCCTGTCGTGTTCCTGATCTCAGGGAAAAACCTCTCAGTTTTTCCCCATTGAGGATGATGTTAGCTGTGGGCTTTTCATAAATGGCTTTTATGATCTTTAAGTATGTTCCTTCTATCCCGACTTTCTCGAGGGTTTTTTCAAGAAAGGGTGCTGGATTTTGTCAAATGCCTTTTCTGCATCGATTGACAGGATCATATGGTTCTTCTCTTTTTTTTTGTTAATGTGATGTATCACGTTGATTGATTTGCGAATGTTGAACCAGCCCTGCATCCCAGGAATGAATCCCACTTGATCATGGTGAATAATTCTTTTTATATGCTGTTGAATTCGATTTGCTAGTATCTTATTGAGAATTTTTGCATCCATATTCATCAGGGATATTGGCCTGTAGTTCTCTTTTTTTACTGGGTCTCTGTCTGGTTTAGGAATCAAAGTAATACTGGCTTCATAGAATGAGTCTGGAAGTTTTCCTTCCCCTTCTATTTCTTGGAATAGCTTGAGAAGGATAGGTATTATCTCTGCTTTAAACGTCTGGTAGAACTCCCCTGGGAAGCCATCTGGTCGTGGACTCTTATTTGTTGGGAGATTTTTGATAACCGATTCAATTTCTTCGCTGGTTATGGGTCTGTTCAAGCTTTCTCTTTCCTCCTGATTGAGTTTTGGAAGAGTGTGGGTGTTTAGGAATTTGTCCATTTCTTCCAGGTTGTCCAATTTGTTGGCATATAATTTTTCATAGTATTCCCTGATAATTGTTTGTATCTCTGAGGGATTGGTTGTAATAATTCCATTTTCATTCATGATTTTATCTATTTGGGTCATCTCCCTTTTCTTTTTGAGAAGCCTGGCTAGAGGTTTGTCAATTTTGTTTATTTTTTCAAAAAACCAACTCTTGGTTTCGTTGATCTGCTCTACAGTTTTTTTGGATTCTATATTGTTTATTTCTGCTCTGATCTTTATTATTTCTCTTCTTCTGCTGGGTTTAGGCTGCCTTTGCTGTTCTGCTTCTATTTCCTTTAGGTGTGCTGTTAGATTTTGTATTTGGGATTTTTCTTGTTTCTTGAGATAGGCCTGGATTGCAATGTATTTTCCTCTCAGGACTGCCTTCGCTGCATCCCAAAGCGTTTGGATTGTTGTATTTTCATTTTCATTTGTTTCCATATATTTTTTAATTTCTTCTCTAATTGCCTCGTTGACCCACTCATTCGTTAGTAGGGTGTTCTTTAACCTCCATGCTTTTGGAGGTTTTCCAGACTTTTTCCTGTGGCTGATTTCAAGCTTCATAGCATTGTGGTCTGAAAGTATGCATGGTATAATTTCAATTCTTGTATACTTACGAAGGGCTGTTTTGTGACCCAGTATGTGATCTATCTTGGAGAATGTTCCATGTGCACTCGAGAAGAAAGTATATTCTGTTGCTTTGGGATGCAGAGTTCTAAATATATCTGTCAAGTCCATCTGATCCAATGTCTCATTCAGGGCCCTTGTTTCTTTATTGACCGTGTGTCTAGATGATCTATCCATTTCTGTAAGTGGGGTGTTAAAGTCCCCTGCAATTACCACATTCTTATCAATAAGGTTGCTTATGTTTATCAGTAATTGTTTTATATATTTGGGGGCTCCGGTATTCGGCGCATAGACATTTATAATTGTTAGCTCTTCCTGATGGATAGACCCTGTAACTATTATATAATGTCCTTCTTCATCTCTTGTTACAGCCTTTAATTTAAAGTCTAGTTTGTCTGATATAAGTATGGCTACTCCAGCTTTCTTTTGGCTTCCAGTAGCATGATAAATAGTTCTCCATCCCCTCACTCTCAATCTAAAGGTGTCGTCAGGTCTAAAATGAGTCTCTTGTAGACAGCAAATAGATGGGTCTTGTTTTTTTATCCATTCTGATACCCTATGTCTTTTGGTTGGCGCATTTAATCCATTTGCATTCAGTGTTATTATAGAAAGATACGGGTTTAGAGTCATTGTGATGTCTGTATGTTTTATGCTTGTAGTGATGTCTCTGGTACTTTGTCTCACAGGGTCCCCCTTAGGATCTCTTATAGGGCTGGTTTAGTGGTGACAAATTCCTTCAGTTTTTGTTTGTTTGGGAAGACCTTTATCTCTCCTTCTATTCTAAATGACAGACTTGCTGGATAAAGGATTCTCGGCTGCATATTTTTTCTGTCTAGCACACTGAAAATCTCGTGCCAATTCTTTCTGGCCTGCCAAGTTTCAAAAGAGAGATCAGTCACGAGTCTTATAGGTCTCCCTTTATATGTGAGGGCACGTTTACCCCTTGCTGCTTTCAGAATTTTCTCTTTATCCTTGTATTTTGCCAGTTTCACTATGATATGTCGTGCAGAAGATCGATTCAAGTTACGTCTGAAGGGAGTTCTCTGTGCCTCTTGGATTTCAATGCCTTTTTCCTTCCCCAGTTCAGGGAAGTTCTCAGCTATTATTTCTTCAAGTACCCCTTCAGCACCTTTCCCTCTCTCTTCCTCCTCTGGGATACCAATTATGCGTATATTATTTCTTTTTAGTGTATCACTTAGTTCTCTAATTTTCCCCTCATACTCCTGGATTTTTTTATCTCTCTTTTTCTCAGCTTCCTCTTTTTCCATAACTTTATCTTCTAGTTCACCTATTCTCTCCTCTGCCTCTTCCATCCGAGCCGTGGTGGTTTCCATTTTGTTTTGCATTTCATTTAAAGTGTTTTTCAGCTCCTCGTGACTGTTCCTTAGTCCCTTGATCTCTGTAGCAAGAGATTCTCTGCTGTCCTGTATACTGTTTTCAAGCCCAGCGATTAATTTTATGACTATTATTCTAAATTCACTTTCTGTTATATTATTTAAATCCTTTTTGATCAGCTCATTAGCTGTTGTTATTTCCTGGAGATTCTTCTGAGGGGAATTCTTCCGCTTGGTCATTTTGGATAGTCCCTGGTGTGGTGAGGGCCTGCAGGGCACTTCCCCTGTGCTGTGGTGTATAACTGGAGTTGGTGGGCGGGGCCGCAGTCCGACCTGATGTCTGCCCCCAGCCCACAGCTGGGGCCACAGTCAGACTGGTGTGTGCCTTCTCTTCCCCTCTCCTAGGGGCGGGATTCACTGTGGGGTGGTGTGGCCCGTCTGGGCTACTTGCACACTGCCAGGCTTGTGATGCTGGGGATCTGGCGTATTAGCTGGGGTGGGTAGGCAAGGTGCACGGCGGCAGGGGGGCAGGCTTAGCTCGCTTCTCCTTAGGTGATCCACTTCAGGAGGGGCCCTGTGGCAGCGGGAGGGAGTCAGATCCGCTGCCGGAGGTTTGGCTCCGCAGAAGCACAGAGTTGGGTGTTTGCGCTGAGCGAGCAATTTCCCTGGCAGGAACCGGTTCCCTTTGGGATTTTGGCTGGGGGATGGGCAGGGGAGATGGCGCTGGCGAGCGCCTTTGTTCCCCACCAAACTGAGCTCTGTCGTCCGGGGGCTCGGCAGCTCTCCCTCCCTTTGTCCTCCAGCCTTCCCGCTTTCTGAGCAGAGCTGTTAACTTATGACCTCCCAGACGCTAAGTCGCGTTTGCTGTCGGAACACAGTCCGTCAGGCCCCTCCACTTTTGCCAGCCAGACTCAGGGGCTCTGCTTGGCCGGCGAGCCGCCCCTCCGCCCCGGCTCCCTCCCGCCAGTCCGTGGAGCGTGCACCGCCTCGCCGCCCTTCCTACCCTCTTCCCTGGGCCTCTCGTCTGCGCTTGGGTCTGGCGACTCCGTTCTGCTAATCCTCTGGCGGTTTTCTGGGTTATTTAGGCAGGTGTAGGTGGAATCTAAGTGATCAGCAGGACGCGCGGTGAGCCCAGCGTCCTCCTACGCCGCCATCTTCCCTCCCGATAACCGAAAGTTGTGTTTTTGATGTTTTGTTTCTCATATGAATAGTCACAAATTATGTGCTCTAAAAAAAGTCAATTAAATGTTAAAAAATATAAAATTACTCTTTACTTTTAAACTCTTATTTGGAGGAAGTAGATTTAACACATTTTTGTTAAGGGAGAAATTTTGTTTTCTGTTTATTTTCCTCATATTCTTTAATGTCCATTTCATCTATAGTCAAAGTAATTTAGAACTTAAATCAGATTATCTTCAAACCAGCATTTTTTTGGTAGTGAAAATAATTAAATATATTCCATGGTCCCTCCATTCTCTCACCCTCTTCTTTCCTCTTCTACAGTCAGTATTTAAAGTAGCAACAGAAACCTTTGGAATGATAATATATTTTTTTCTAATAGACTTGAATGACATGGTATATTTTCACATCGTGTTGCCATGACTACCAAACCCTTCAGCTCATCTTCATTTAAATATGTTCACTGTTAAATTAGACATGTAGCTTAAGCAATTTAGGATGTTCCACAATTTTTGTTTAAAACATTGGTTATATGCTAAGTCTCAAGTTCACTCTTTCAGTGAGAATAATGCTGGCATGTTGCTGGCTATGGAACATCTATTCTGCTTCACAATTCTTCCAAAGGCTGTTACAAAGAAAAAGCCAACACTTGTCTAGAAGAGATTTTCAAGTTTCAAATTCAAAGGAATTTGCCACTCAGGTACAGAGCAAAATTTATGAATGTTGTGAAATAAGTCAGAAAGCTTTTCCTAAATTCTAACATGTCTGGGTTGACATTGAGACTTCTTAAGCAAACCCACAAGCCCACAGCAGAATACTGAAAAACCTTCAAATGACAACAAAGGTCTCTTCTTGGCTGATTTAGAAATGTCTGTCTAGATACAGACCCCTTTAGCCCCTCTCTGTGTGAAGGTGTGATTGTTGCACATTGCAGGGAATTCACACGGACTTGCTATTCGGGGGTAAACTTTGCAGAGAAAGAAGCAGTGGCCATAAAAGAATAGTCAGCATCCAAAAGTTTAAACTTGGCCACCTCTTTTCAAGCCTTGCATACTAGAGAATGAAGATATGAATTTAGTCTGTATGTGTTTGTGTGTGTGTGTACGTGTGTTTGTGTGCGTGTGTGTGCAGGCATGTCAGGGTAAGCATAATTTTGCACACACTAGACTGCTTAAATCCTGTTTTTTAAAACCTGACTAGCTTTGAGGAAGACTTTAATGTTATTCAAATACAAATCTTTCCAATTGAAAACAAAACCAAAATATTTGTTTTACTTAAAAAAGATTTTTTTTAATGTTTATTCATTTTTGAGAGACACAGAGAGACAGAATGTGAGCAGGGGAGTGGCAGAGAGAGACAGATACAGAATCTGAAGCAGGCTCCAGGTTCTGAGCTGTCAACACAGAGCCTGATGCGGGGCTGGAACCCACGAATCGTGAGATCCTGACCTGAGCCGAAGCTGGATGGTCAACCGACTGAGCCACCCAGGTGCCCGTGTTTTTTTACTTTTAATTTTTTTTCCAAAATCTTTAAATAAGTAACAATATAACAAAGAGAAATAAATTGGTTTGATCCTGATAACTCTTAGACTTGATCTTTAAAATGATACTTCTTTAAATTTTACAGATTTAAAGTGCAACAAATATATCTCAATTTTTCTAATGTCTACTCAGAAATTCACATGAATTACTAAGAACTGCTAAATTTTCTAATATCATATTTTATTTTCTATTAAAAATCTATTAAGATGAGCTTTTGCCTAGGTGAAACTATAAGATCAAATTCTAAACTATAAAACTATAATGCTCAATAAATAACTGTGGATAAATGTATTGGAAAGGATGACAGTCAATATATTTTTATTAGTAAACCTAATTCTCCATAAAGTGTTAAGGTTTTTATTAAAATGAGCTGTTCATAAATCCTAATGCACTGTCTAATCTTCCTACCTGCAGTGTCTCTCAAAATGGAATACTAAAAATAATTAACAAGTCAAAACAGGGAAGGAATTCTAATAATCCTTCATTTTGAATTCCAGGATCACTGACTGACAGTCACTACTTATTGCAAATGACCCCTGGTCTTATTTTGGTTTTCAGTAAATCAAACCAATAATAAATAAATTAAAAGTGACCTTTTCATTTAAGTGAAGCAGGTGGAGTAAAATATTTAACAGGTTTAAGGAAGCAAACAAAAGTGTGTGAACTTAGTTGGTTTAAATTTCCCTGAGACAGTCCTTATCTACTTAGCCCTTTCTTCTGAGGAGAAAAATTAGCTTAAAGAGTAGGGTTACTGACATGTGACTACATTGCTTTAGAATTTTTGAATGGTGTTCCACTGCCCAAAGAATAAAACCCAAATTCTTTCCCTTGGTCCCCACCTCTCCCTCTGATTCATATTCTTCCTCTTGTGCATCATTTTCTATGTTCTAACCTCAGCAGCCTATTTCCATTCCTTAAATATATCAAGCTCATTCCTGCCTCAGGGCCTTTGCATCTGCTTAGGATAGTAATCCTCGTATCTTCACAGCTCTCAAACCAAATGATACCTTTTAGGTCTTTCCTAAGCTTCACTGTTAAAAGTAGCCCTCTCCGATGCCTTGAAAATTATTTTAATAATTTATTTATTTACCTATGTGTTTGTTTTCTGTCTAGTCTAACTAGAATAATGGATAAACTTATTTTAGAACCATGCCTAGAACCGCATCTGACACATATTATGTGCTCAATAATATATACAGACTGAATGAACCTCAGGTTATTTCAAAGGTAGGTTCTGTGACAGTGTAATTTTGTCTAAGAACTAACATTTGCATAATCATTTTGCAACTTACCAAAATTTCCATGTACAATATCTCATTATATTCTTAGACCTTTATAAAATCTGAAGAAATTAAGGTAAGATGATATTGTTCTTTCTACAGTTTAGAAACTGTATGAGCCACATCGTGACTCATATCCGGATTTAAGTGGTGTGGTTGATGTTGATATCATGTACTTCACTGTCACTTCTCCATTCTTCATGAGCCCCAGGTGGCTGGGATTAAATGATGGGACAGCAACACATGTAACGCATATGGCCATGTGGACTGTGAACCAACCTACCCACATTTGGCATCAGTGTTACCTGATCTGACCACCAAGCTGTTGCTATCACCAGTAGGCACAAAGTCACCATTTCTTCCTTCCAATATTAATTCTGCTTAGAATAAAGGAAAATAAATGCTATGTGCTTAAAGCCATTGGATCTTCATTAGTGTTACAAAACATGGTCATGGAAACTTCTATCCCTAGGAGAACAATCTAGCATTATAATCAGAGGAATAGGTATTTTGCCTGAAATATGAACATATTTTTTTTGGATTCCTGGAATCTTTGGGCTAGAAATTAACTCTTATAGGTGACAAAAATAAGGAACGGAGAGGACAAAGTGATCTGTAAAAGATCACTTAGCTACTTAGTGGTTGAGCCAGGACTGAGTCCAGATTGCTGCCCTTCCACTCTATATGATTTATGCCTTTTTTGAAATTACATCAGACACTGGGTAATTTTGCAGGGCTTGAAAGTATGGGAACAAGGAGAACAAGATAAAAATGTAAGTAATCTGTAGGCTGTGATGATACCCAGTGATTTTTATTGAACAAATACACACATACCATTGATTTACTGGACAAATGTTTATTCTGTGCCTATTTTATTGTAGGTTCTACTCTAGACACTAGGGATATAATGGAGAACATGATAGCATTTCTCTCTTCAAGAGCTCATGGTCAAATGGGGAGACTAACCAATACTAAATGTGTAATTTTGACACACAGTGTTCGGTGCTATGATAAACACAAGCATTTGGGAACACAGAGATGTGGCAACTAACCCAGATGGTGACCAGCTGGGAAGAGCTCCTGATGCATACTTTTCCCAGACTAAGATCTAAAGGATGAGAAAGAAATGTTTGTGTGAAGAGGGAAAATGTTTCAGGTAGAGAGGAACATGCATGTCAAAGTGCATGCCTTAATGTATCTTCTCATCCATGATGACCAAAACACAAAAAACAAAATAGCATTTATTCTTATTTTTTTGTGAAAAATGGTACTTCAATACCTGATTGCCTCATAATGTGTTTTTATTTGGACTGTCACCTTATAAAAGATTCATCACCCTGGCAAAGTGGGTTATAGTGAGACCCCATTGGCTGAAAGTGCAGAGGGGCAGGTCTTTATGAACTTTGAAGAAGGCCAGGTTCACATTTATCTTTATCACTTATACCTTCCTCAGAAAATCTTTGGTGTAATTTTAAAGTCTTTGGTGTGATTTAAAATAAACATATTAAGGTGGCACTTCCTTATTCTTCGGCCAACTGCCTTGAAGCATTTAGGCTCTAGGTCTTTGTAAATTAATTACCCAGAAAATTAAAAGCAAGCAAATTGTTTTTCTAAAAATCTACATGTCTAGAACTATCTTCACAATAATTATAAAAGTCATAAATTAGAATTTCCTTCTCTAAGGATAATCAGAAATAGATGTTAATCAAAACAAAAGCTGAATACTCTTTCTTTCAATCTTTGTCCAATTTATGCACTCATTTCAGGTATCTGCCAAAATGTCACATGTTTCTAGTTTTACCGAATCAAGCAGAATGATTTTGAGTATGCATTTGCTTCTTTCCTTCATTGAAAAGTAACTATGGAGAGCCATCAATTTCCTAAGTACTCTTCTAGGTACTAGGAACCCAGTCACATTCCTATCCACAAGGAATTTACAGAAAGAGGGAGAGACTGGAGGGAGGGTAGAAATAGAGGAGCTGCCAGTAAGAACAGCAGGAAAGAGGGTGCCTGTGCCATAGTGGGCTGGATCCTGTAGACTCTGCAACCCAGAACTATGGAATCAGAATCTTGGGAGGTTTGGCCTTGACAATTTACATTAACAACAACAACAACAACAACAACAACAACAACAACAACTCTTCAAGTTATTCCCAAACACATTCAAGTTTGAGAACCTTTGCTTTGGCAAGGTGAGGTCACTGAAGAGTTTTAAGCAAACAAGTAGGGTGAGGGGTTAAGTGTTTTAGGAGGAGTACGTTGCTATCTGTATGGGGAGGGAGGCAGCGTATTTTAATTTTGCAATGCGAACTGGACCATTTTGATAATATGGCATCAAATATGGGAGGAAGTGTGGGGTTATGCACAGAGATGAAATAACATTTAGGACTTGGATGAAGAATTAGTTTCACATGTTACTTAATCATTAGTTGAAAGTTAGTATTTTTATTTATTTTGTCTTTTTGTGAAAGCATATTTCCATTTGATCCAAATGCCTTAGTTAAAATATCAGGTAACAAAGGTGACAATGATTTGGAGCTAGGCAAGCACAGAAACAGGGAGGGTGCAATAATCTAAGCAAGAGATAAAGAAGATGAAAAATGGTGCTAGGAACAGGGTGTCATAGAACAACAGTGGAAGAATTAAAGGACTTGGCTCCCAATTGGATGGAAGAGACAAGAAGCAAATAGCTGTGACCTAAAAAAAATCATTATTTTGTAATTATTGGATATGGAACTGAGTCGATATGATTTACCTTAATGAGATCGCTTTATGGAAGTGCTTCAGTGGAAAGCAGGCCAAAGAAAGCACAGCTTAGCTTTATCCTTCACTGTTCTGAAAACAGCCACCCTGATGACAGGGTTTGTGCATCATCACCTTGGATTTAAGCATTGCTATTCTGCTTTGGGCTTTTGCACGCTGTGCTGCAATGATGTGCCTGTGCGCCCGCCTCTCGCATCGCACGATAGGTGCCTCAGTAGCAGGGTCCATGCTCTTCTACTGCTACAGTGACCTGCACCCTGGAGACCTTCCATACTTGGTTTTAAAATATACAAACTGATGAACAGTGGCACTGATTGTAAGTAGCATTTTCTGGCTTTCTAACTTCCAGAGAACCCTTAGCGCATGCCTCTACTCTTCAGCAAGCCCACACTGTCCTCTGGAGGTATTCCCATCCTGGAAAATCCAAATGAAAGGTGTTCCAGGCAGTCACACAGAGAGTTAGGGTTCTACATGTCCTATCAGGGAATAGCTTGAGTCTGAGAACTCCTGTGTGAACTATAGCAGATGGCTTTCCAGATGTTTTTGCTGGTTAACAGCTGTCATCAGTTTGACTTTGGAGAAATGACCGGGGCTTTTCCATGGCCGTTCAGATTAAATTCTACAAAACTTTTATATAAAAGAGTGAAAGTACTGCTACTTGTAAAGATTACACTTAGAGTTGCTTGATAGAATTTTTTTTAAAAAACTGGAATTTTTAAAGCTTTGGATTTGCTTTCAAGACTTCAGTTGCTAACATTCTCCAATTCAAGACAATTCTAGAAGGGCAGAGGCGAATGGGACCTGGAAGATGATTCAGTCCAGGCCCTACATTATAAATGAGGAAACGCAGACCTACCCAAGCTGGGTGACATGTGTAAAGTCCGTGGCTCACTTGTGCAGAGGTTTAGAATCCAGCACTTGTGGGAGTTTGCTTAATGTAGAAGAATTCTGCCTTAGGTTTATTTTGATTAAGTGCTTATTTTACTCTCCCACTTACACCTATTGTCCTTTTCTTCTTAAATTCCTTCTATTTCTTTGGTGCCCATCTCTCTTTCCTCCATGATTTGTGATTAATAAAGTTCAGTCAAATGGAGTGACCCTAATATAAGCCAGCAAATATAATTACTGGGTATTTGATGAACACCATTTCCATATCTATGTAGATCAATTATGTTTATGGTAGATAATGAAATTGAGAAAGAAAATTCTATGGTCTAATGAAAATGTCTAGTGGGTCTGATCATGAGTTAGTGAAAAGTTTACCTGTTAATATATTGGGGCACCTGGGTAGCTCTGCTGGTTAAGCATCCAGCTCTTGACTTTAGCTCAGGTCATGATCTCATGGTCATGAGATTGAGCCCCATGTCACACTGAGCGTAGAGCCTGCTTGGATTCTCTCCCTCTCTCTGTCCTTCCCCACTGGTTTTCTCTCTCTCTGTCTCTCAAAGTAAATAAACATTAAAAACATAAATGTTAATAGTATCACGCTAAGCCTTTCACATATATCCTTGTATTTATTTTTTTTATTTATTTTTATTTTTATTTTTTTTCAATATATGAAATTTATTGTCAAGTTGGTTTCCATAAAACACCCAGTGCTCATCCCAAAAGGTGCCCTCAATACCTATCACCCACACTCCCCTCCCTCCCACCCCCCATCAACCCAGTTTGTTCTCAGTTTTTAAGAGTCTCTTATGCTTTGGCTCTCTCCCACTCTAACCTCTTTTTTTTTTTCCTTCCCCTCCCCCATGGGTTTCTGTTAAGTTTCTCAGGATCCACATAAGAGTGAACACATATGGTATCTGTCTTTTCTCTGTATGACTTATTTCACTTAGCATAACACTCTCCAATTCCATCCACGTTGCTACAAAGGCCATATTTCATTCTTTCTAATTGCCACGTAGTACTCCATTGTGTATATAAACCACAATTTTAATCCATTCATCAGTTGATGGACATTTAGGCTCTTTCCATAATTTGGCTATTGTTGAGAGTGCTGCTATAAACATTGGGGTATGAGTGCCCCTATGCATCAGTACTCCTGTATCCCTTGGGTAAATTCTTAGCAATGCTATTGCTGGGTCATAGGGTAGGTCTATCTTTAATTTCTTGAGGAACCTCCACACTGTTTTCCAGAGTGGCTGCACCAGTTTGCATTCCCACCAACAGTGCAAGAGGGTTCCCGTTTCTCCACATCCTCTCCAGCATCTATAGTTTCCTGATTTGTTCATTTTGGCCACTCTGACTGGCGTGAGGTGATACCTGAGTGTGGTTTTGATTTGTATTTCCCTGATGAGGAGTGACGTTGAGCAGCTTTTCATGTGCCTGTTGGCCATCTGGATGTCTTCTCTAGAGAAGTGTCTATTCATGTTTCCTGCCCATTTCTTCACTGGGTTATTTGTTTTTCGGGTGTGGAGTTTGGTGAGCTCTTTATAGATTCTGGATACTAGCCCTTTGTCCAATATGTCATTTGCAAATATCTTTTCCCATTCCGTTGGTTGCCTTTTAGTTTTGTTGGTTGTTTCCTTTGCTGTGCAGAAGCTTTTTATCTTCATAAGGTCCCAGTAGTTCATTTTTGCTTTTAATTCTCTCGCCTTTGGGGTTGTGTCAAGCAAGAAATTGCTACGGCTGAGGTCAGAGAGGTCTTTTCCTGCTTTCTCCTCTAGGGTTTTGATGGTTTCCTGTCTCACATTCAGGTCCTTTATCCATTTTGAGTTTATTTTTGTGAATGGTGTGAGAAAGTGGTCTAGTTTCAACCTTCTGCATGTTGCTGTCCAGTTCTCCCAGCACCATTTGTTAAAGAGGCTGTCTTTTTTCCATTGGATGTTCTTTCCTGCTTTGTCAAAGATGAGTTGGCCATATGTTTGTGGGTCTAGTTCTGGGGTTTCTATTCTATTCCATTGGTCTATGTGTCTGTTTTTGTGCCAATACCATGCTGTCTTGATGATGACAGCTTTGTAGTAGAGGCTACAGTCTGGGATTGTGATGCCTCCTGCTTTGGTCTTCTTCTTCAAAATTCCTTTGGCTATTCGGGGCCTTTTGTGGTTCCATATGAATTTTAGGATTGCTTGTTCTAGTTTTGAGAAGAATGCTGGTGCAATTTTGATTGGGATTGCATTGAATGTGTAGATAGCTTTGGGTAGTATTGACATTTTGACAATATTTATTTTTCCAATCCATGAGCAGGGAATGTCTTTCCATTTCTTTATATCTTCTTCAATTTCCTTCATAAGCTTTCTATAGTTTTCAGCATACAGATCTTTTACATCTTTGGTTAGATTTATCCCTGGGTATTTTATGCTTCTTGGTGCAATTGTGAATGGGATCAGTTTCTTTATTTGTCTTTCTGCTGCTTCATTATTAGTGTATAAAAATGCAACTGATTTCTGTACATTGATTTTGTATCCTGCAACTTTGTTAAATTCATGTATCAGTTCTAGCAGACTTCTGGTGGAGTCTATCGGATTTTCCATGTATAATATCATGTCATCTGCAAAAAGTGAAAGCTTGACTTCATCTTTGCCGATTTTGATGCCTTTGATTTCCTTTTGTTGTCTGATTGCTGATCCTAGAACTTCCAACACTATGTTAAACAACAGCAGTGAGAGTGGACATCCCTGTCGTGTTCCTGATCTCAGGGAAAAAGCTCTCAGTTTTTCCCCATTGAGGATGATGTTAGCTGTGGGCTTTTCATAAATGGCTTTTATGATCTTTAAGTATGTTCCTTCTATCCCGACTTTCTCGAGGGTTTTTATTAAGAAATGTTGCTGAATTTTGTCAAATGCCTTTTCTGCATCGATTGACAGGATCATATGGTCCTTATCTTTTCTTTTATTAATGTGATGTATCACGTTGATTGATTTGCGAATGTTGAACCAGCCCTGCATCCCAGGAATGAATCCCACTTGATCATGGTGAATAATTCTTTTTATATGCTGTTGAATTCGATTTGCTAGTATCTTATTGAGAATTTTTGCATCCATATTCATCAGGGATATTGGCCTGTAGTTCTCTTTTTTTTACTGGGTCTCTGTCTGGTTTAGGAATCAAAGTAATACTGGCTTCATAGAATGAGTCTGGAAGTTTTCCTTCCCCTTCTATTTTTTGGAATAGCTTGAGAAGGATAGGTATTATCTCTGCTTTAAACGTCTGGTAGAACTCCCCTGGGAAGCCATCTGTTCCTGGACTCTTATTTGTTGGGAGATTTTTGATGTCTGATTCAATTTCTTCACTGGTATGGGTCTGTTCAAGCTTTCTATTTCCTCCTGATTGAGTTTTGGAAGCATGTGGGTGTTTAGGAATTTGTCCATTTCTTCCAGGTTGTCCAATTTGTTGGCATATAATTTTTCATAGTATTCCCTGATAATTGTTTGTATCTCTGAGGGATTGGTTGTAATAATTCCATTTTCATTCATGATTTTATCTATTTGGGTCATCTCCCTTTTCTTTTTGAGAAGCCTGGCTAGAGGTTTGTCAATTTTGTTTATTTTTTCAAAAAACCAACTCTTGGTTTCGTTGATCTGCTCTACAGTTTTTTTGGATTCTATATTGTTTATTTCTGCTCTGATCTTTATTATTTCTCTTCTTCTACTGGATTTAGGCTGCCTTTGCTGTTCTGCTTCTATTTCCTTTAGGCGTGTTGTTAGATTTTGTATTTGGGATTTTTTTTGTTTCTTGAGATAGGCCTGGATTGCAATGTATTTTCCTCTCAGGACTGCTTTCGCTGCGTCCCAAAGCGTTTGGATTGTTGTATTTTCATTTTCATTTGTTTCCATATATTTTTTAATTTCTTCTCTAATTGCCTCGTTGACCCACTCATTCGTTAGTAGGGTGTTCTTTAACCTCCATGCTTTTGGAGGTTTTCCAGACTTTTTCCTGTGGCTGATTTCAAGCTTCATAACATTGTGGTCTGAAAGTATGCATGGTATGATTTCAATTCTTGTATACTTATGAAGGCTGTTTTATGACCCAGTATGTGATCTATCTTGGAGAATGTTCCATGTGCACTCGAGAAGAAAGTATATTCTGTTGCTTTGGGATGCAGAGTTCTAAATATATCTGTCAAGTCCATCTGATCCAATGTCTCATTCAGGGCCCTTGTTTCTTTATTGACCGTGTGTCTAGATGATCTATCCATTTCTGTTAGTGGGGTGTTAAAGTTCCCTGCAATTACCACATTCTTATCAATAAGGTTGCTTATGTTTGTGAGTAATTGTTTTATATATTTGGGGGCTCCTGTATTCGGCACATAGACATTTATAATTGTTAGCTCTTCCTGATGGATAGACCCTGTAATTATTATATAATGCCCTTCTTCATCTCTTGTTACAGCCTTTAATTTAAAGCCTAGTTTGTCTGATATAAGTATGGCTACTCCAGCTTTCTTTTGACTTCCAGTTGCATGATAAATTGTTCTCCATCCCCTCACTCTCAATCTGAAGGTGTCGTCAGGTCTAAAATGAGTCTCTTGTAGACAGCAAATAGATGGGTCTTGTTTTTTTATCCATTCTGATATTCTATGTCTTTTGGTTGGCATATTTAGTCCATTGACATTCAATGTTATTATAGAAAGATATGGGTTTAGAGTCATTGTGATGTCCGTAGGTTTCATGCTTGTAGCGATGTCTCTGGTACTTTGTCTCACAGGATCCCCCCTTAGGATCTCTTGTAGGGCTGGTTTAGTGGTGACGAATTCCTTCAGTTTTTGTTTGGGAAGACCTTTATCTGTCCTTCTATTCTAAATGACAGACTTGCTGGATAAAGGATTCTCGGCTGCATATTTTTTCTGTTTATCACATTGAAGATCTCCTGCCATTCCTTTCTGGCCTGCCAAGTTTCAGAAGAGAGATCAGTCACAACTCTTAAGGGTCTCCCTTTATATGTTAGAGCACGTTTAACCCTAGCTGCTTTCAGAATTTTCTCTTTATCCTTGTATTTTGCCAGTTTCACTATGGTATGTCATGCAGAAGATCGATTCAAGTTACGTCTGAAGGGAGTTCTCTGTGCCTCTTGGATTTCAATGCCTTTTTCCTTCCCCAGATCAGGGAAGTTCTCAGCTATTATTTCTTCAAGTACACCTTCAGCACCTTTCCCTCTCTCTTCCTCCTCTGGAATACCAATCATGGGTATATTATTTCTCCTTAGTGCATCACTTAGTTCTCTAATTTTCCCCTCATACTCCTGGATTTTTTTTATCTCTCTTTTTCTCAGCTTCTTCTCTTTCCATAATTTTATCTTCTAGTTCACCTATTCTCTCCTCTGCCTCTTCAATCCGAGCCGTAGTTGTCTCCATTTTATTTTGCAGCTCGTTGATAGCCTTTTTTAGCTCCTCCTGGCTGTTCCTTAGTCCCTTGATCTCTGTAGCAAGAGATTCTCTGCTGTCCTTTATACTGTTTTCAAGCCCAGCGATTAATTTTATGACTATTATTCTAACTTCACTTTCTGTTACATTGTTTAAACCATTTTTGATCAGTTCGTTAGCTGTTGTTATTTCCTGGACGTTTTTCTGAGGGGAATTCTTCCGTTTCGTCATTTTGGATAGTCCCTGGAGTGGTGCGGGACTGTGGGGCACTTCCCCTGTGCTGTCTTGAATAACTTGCATTGATGGGTGGGCCACAGTCAGACCTGATGTCTGCCCCCAGCCCACCGCTGGGGCCACTGTCAGACTGGTGTGTGCCTTCTCTTCCCCTCTCCTAGGCACGGGATTCATGTGGGGTGGTGTGGCCCATCTGGGCTACTTGCACACTGCCAGGCTTGTGGTGCTGGGGATCTGGCATATTAGCTGGGGTGGATGGGCAAGGTGCACAGGGGCGGGAGGGGTAGGCTCAGCTCGCTTTTCCTTAGGAGATCTGCTTCGGGAGGGGTCCTGCGGCACCGGGAGGGAGTCACACCCGCCGGAGTGATGGATCTGCAGAAGCACAGCGTTGGGTGTTTGCAGGGTGCAAGCAAGTTCCCTGGCAGGAACTGGTTCCCTATGGGATTTTGGCTGGGGGATGGGCGAGAGAGATGGCACTGGCCAGCGCCTTTGTTCTCCGCCAAGCTGAGTTCTGTCATCCGGGGCTCAACAACTCTCCCTCCCGTTGTCCTCCACCCCTCCTGTTCTCTGAGCAGAGCTGTTAACTTATAACCTTCCACATGTCAAGTCCCGCTTGCTGTCCAAACATGCTCTGTCCGGCCCCTCCGCTTTTGCAAGCCAGACTCGGGGGCTCTGCTTGGCTGGCGGGCCACCCCTCCACTCCAGCTCCCTCTTGCCAGTCCATGGAGCGCGCACCGCCCCGCTGCCCTTCGTACCCTCTTCCATGGGCCTCTCATCTACGCTTGCCTCTGGAGAATCCGTTCTGCTAGTCTTCTTGCAATTTTCTGGGTTATTTAGGCAGGTGTGGGTGGAATCTAAGTGATCCACAGGACGCGGTGAGCTCAGCGTCCTCCTACGCCGCCATCTTCCCAGAAGCCTATATCCTTGTATTTAGTCTTTACAGTGAACATATGAGATAAGTAAGATCATCTTCAGTATACACCTTAATAAACTAATGCTCAGAAATATTAAATAACTTGCTGAGCTCGCACTCCTACAAAGTCACCGAGCTTGGCTGATAACCTGGAACCACATCCCCTTTATGGAAACTCCTGTGAAGCCCCTGAACTGCCATGTGAGTCTTCTCTTAGAGAATGAACAACATTCGTGGAGAGTGAGAAGTTTGGGAGGAGATTCACAATGGAAATGGTTTCACAGACCGTGTGTGTCATTAAAACAAAAACAGGGAAAACTCATTTGACTCAAACCCTTGGCTTTATCCAGCAGAAAATACCAGTGTAAAACACATTTTTGGGATGATGGGAACACCCTGCATTTGGTGGCTGCAATTTCACTCCTTGAAAGCAAAACATTATGGTTGGAGTTAAGGCCACCATGTGGCCTTCTCCTGAGCTGTGCGTTTGCCAGGGCATGGTCATATCCACCTCCTCTCCTCATTTGTATTCCATTCCCTAGCCAATCTCCTTTCTGGTTATACAGGGCTCTCTCCTTAAGTCATAGCCTTTGTTGTCATGTTTTATGCCTTCAGGTTTAACAACAACAGCAAAAACCTCGCAATTATACATTTTAAAATTAATTATCTAGCCTTAGAATTTTTTTAGATGACTGAAAACATTCATAGAAAAAAAAAAAGCACTTTGTTTCTACATTAGATCAGATTTCTGAAAATGTGCGAAATGTACTTTGTATGTATTTCATTTAACTTTGTATATTTTATTTTAATGGGAGTATAATGAGAAACACCTCTCAATGCTTTCAGTTCATAGAAAGAAGTAGCTGTACACCAATACTCAGGGAAGATACGAGAAATGTCTCCAAGTCTGCATTCACTCTCTGCCCCTGACATTTTTGATGGCCTCAATTCAGACAAATCCTTTAGCCTCTTGATAGGTCTATTTCACTCACTAAAAATCATATGAATCATAAATAACTAGTTCTTTCAGAATCTGTGAACTTAGACAATATTGGAAAAATATTTAAACTACATAAAAACATGTAAGATAAAAATGGAGGGAATAGGCTCTTAATTCCCCACCCTCCTTAAAAAAAAGAAAATCCTCATCCAGTGACCTGAATGCTTTGGAAACCTGGTTATTTAGAAATTAAATCATTAGAAAGGTTGCCTTCCCATGTGCTACCATGCATCATGCAAAACACGAGCAGATTTGGATGTGTGCTTATGAATGCATGCAAGGCACTATCACCGCTAAAACCCCACCTTCACCCCACCTGCCTTTCTCTCTCTCACTGTGTTTTGAAAGCCTTTTTCTGAATGTTATCACAAAACATCTGAACAGACCAACTTGTGAATAACTTTTTCTTTATCAGCTTCCTTAATTGAAGAAACAGAAATACAGTCTTCCTGAAGTTTCTACAATATGGCAACTCTTAAATCACTGATGCTTATTTATAAATCTGTTCCCTGCAGCAAAAAAGGCTTAGCTTTTTATATATTTTTCATTCAGAAAATATTTATGTAAAATTAATCCTTCATTAAAAGTATGTATTTGTAATGAATTACCAGAGTGAGAAAAGAAAGCAATTAACATTTAGAAAATGCCAGGTCCAAGGTTTCACCAAAGAACAGTGGGGAAAAAGAAAAGGGTAATTTAGACATTGATATGGTTTATTAAGTAGAAAGAACTCATATGTTCATGAATTAGCAAGACCAATCTCAGATAATACATTCTATCAATAAAAGGAAACTAAAAAATAAATATATACTGCTTGCCACAAGGTGAGTGACAAAGGACACTCCGTCGAATAGAAAGTTGAGATACTTACATTTAAAAAGCAGCCTCTCCCCCAAGATAAATATGGAAGTTAAAAACGACTAACATTTACTGAGCATATTACTGAGCCACTCATTGAGTTAAGCATTTTCAAGATGTTGAGCTAGGGACAATTATAATCCAGTTTTACAGGTGAGAGATGATGGGTAACTTTGTTCAGTGTCCTCTAGCTAGTAAACGGCAGAACCAGAGGCTGCCGGATCCTGAGACCCATGGCTGTAAATACAGGAAGCTCTGAAATCTCAAGATCTGGAAAACTCTTAAAGAATTCTACCAAGGCTGAATTAAGATGTGTTGGGAAGAAGGAATGTAATTGCCTCAGTAGGTAGGTAGAATAATAAGTATAAAAAAAGGTTGAAATGTTTGAAATTACACACAACTGATAAAAAATTTAAAAATGAGTATTTGGAAAAATAGAAATATAATCATTTCTATGAATATATACCTCTATAAATATATTTTTATGAATTCCTATGAGTAAAAGTGTTCAAAAGGTACAAACTTGCACTTACAAAATAAATAAGCCATGGGGATATACAGCATGGTGTCTGTAGTTAACAAGGCTATGTTGTATATTTGAAATCTGTTGAGAGAGTAGATCTTAAAAGTTCTCATCACAAGAAGAAAATTATAACTAAGTGTGGTTGTGGTGATGGATGTTAACCAGACTTATTGTCATGATCACTTCACAATACATACATATATTGAATCATTACATTGTACACCTGAAACTAATACAATGTCATATGTCAATTATATCTCAATAAAAATAAATTTAAAAAAAGATATAGAGAGCCCCTCCCCCAAAAGAAACATATTAATTCCTTATTTTAGGATAGGATAAAACCCATTTATTTTATTTTTTATTTTAGAGAGAGAGAGGGAGAGTTCGAGTAGGGGAGAGGGGCAGAGGAGAGAAAGAGAGAATTTTAACCACAGAGCCCAACATGGGGCTGGATTCCACAACCCTGGGATTGTGACCTGAGCTGAAATCAAAAGTCAGACGCTTAACTGGCAGAGCCACCCAGGGACCCCCAGAAAAAACCTATTTAATATAGCAACACAAAAGCTACATAGTAACTGAAACATACCTCTATTTAATAAAGACGTTTAATGTATTAACATAAAGTTTGTGGGGCACCTGGGTGGCTCAGTCGGTTAAGTGCCTGACTTCAGCTCAGGTCATGATCTCACCGTTCGTGAGTTCGAGCCCCACGTCAGGCTCTGTGCTGAAAGCTCAGAGCCTGGAGCCTGCTTGGGACTCTGTATCTCTCTCTCTCTCTCTCTGCTCTTCCCCTGCTCACGTCCTGTCTCTCTCTCAAAAATAAATAAAGGTTAAAAAAAATTAAAAAAAAAACCCATAAAGTTTGTTCAGAAAACAATTATTAATCTGTTTACTGAATTACTTTTCAACATCTTCAATTTCTACTACCATTTGAGCTGCATGCTGCTGCACTGTGAGCTAACACTGTTAGTTTTTCTTTGAATGTTGATTGATTTTGGAGAGCGTGCATGTGGGGGAGGGGCATAGAGAGAGAGGGAGAGAGAGAATCCCAAGCAGGCTCCACACTGTTAGCACAGAGCCTGACTTGGGGATTGATCTCACAAATTGTGAGATCATGACCTGACCTGAAATCAAGAGTCAGATGTTTCTGAGCCATCCTGGTGCCCCTAACACTGTTAGTTTTATCATTTATATGAAAGTGGGGAAAAAGAGAAATTGTTCTAGGAAGCGCAATAAATATTTCATGAATTTTTGAGTTAAAGTCTCTCACAGGGAGAGTAAATTCATTTTGATTCTTTCAACAGTATATTTTGAGGTTTATTGAGTGTGCGGTACAAGAGGATGAGTAAGATGTGACTGACGCTTCAGGGAGTTCCCAGTGTAGAACAAGACATCAAATGTAAGAAAAATAAATAAAAAGGTGTGGTAATCTGATCAAGCTAACTCCCTAAATTCAGATTGTGGTGCCTCTGCTTCCTAGTCACAAACAACCTTGGGAAAGTTGTTTAGTTTTTTTTTTTTTTTGGGGGGGGGGTGGGGCTCAGTTTCTTCATATGTAAAATGGGACTCTATTAATCCCAGTATGATCAGGTGATAATGAAGGAGACTTGTGTTAAAACAGAAAAGGGGTTAGAAAAGCCCCTGGTATATGACGAGCAATCAGTCGATGCCAGCTGCCATTACTAAACATGTGATGGGTGGCGGAACAGAGTGGGGTGGGAACACAAAGGAAGAAGAATTGATTAGCTTTCTGTGTGATGGAAATATCTCAGGGAGACGAGAGCCGATAGGACATGGGTGGGCATCTACCTGGCTGACTGGCAACAAGAGGTGTCTAGGGGAAGAGGAGCAGTGAAAACAAAGAAAGGTACAAAGGCAGGAGGCATCTGGAGGTATTTAGTGAACTGCCCCTCACAGAGTATCATTAGATGCTTTCGTGTGAGGGTGTCCATCTTAAGGGAGGTCTTTGGGGTCATGCTAACTGCCACGAATTCTGTGGGTCGGTGCCTTCCAGGGTTCCCAAAGCCCTACGATGGCAGGTTCTGTGGGACTGCCTCAGACACTACTAAGGAGAGGCTGGGATGGCCACAGTGCCTGGCCCCTCCCCAGTTCTAAACCAGAGCAGAACTGCTTTATCTCTTTCACACATTGTGTTTCCATGTAAGATTTTTTATTGGAAGAAAAGGATCTGCTCCATAAAAATTACTTGAATTAAAAAAATTTTTAAATGCTTACTTATTTTTGAGAGAGAGAGAGAAAAAGAGAGAGAGAGAGTGTGGGCAAGGGAGGGGTAGAGAGGGAGACACAGAATCTGAAGCAGACTCCAGGCTCTGAGCTGTCAGCACAGAGCCTGACGTGGGGCTCAAACACCTGAGATCATGACCTGAGCCAAAGTCAGATGCCCAACCGACTGAGCCACCCAGGTGTCCCAGAAACTATTTGAATTAAAAAAAAAAAACCCTCAAATTTCTGATTAAGGGAGAAATATGTTGAGATTTGAATTTTGGAATAACTTTGGGAATACTTATTTAGTTATTTAGCAAAGATTAGATAGCACTTAATATGTAACCAGAAACCCTTCTCAATATTTTATAGATATTAATTGATGGAGATTGGGGAGGAGGATGTGAAAAATATAAGACAAGTGCTTCTCCAACAACTCAGCACCTTTAGCACTGAGAGCCCTCATGTATTCAGCTTAAAAAAAAAACATTATCAGTACTTTCTGCTTCTTTTGAACTTTACATTTTTTTTCTTCACATAGTTGTGAGAACAAACATTTAAAGAATTTGGGGCTAAAAATTTTTTTTCACTACTTTGCACGTTGGACTTATTAGGAATTATTCTGATAGACAGGAACTCAGAATAGGCATAATTTAGGCTTTCCCGGGATTGGGGCGGGGCAGAAGTGGTAATGATCACATGCCCTGCTGAGAACCAGGCATAGCTCTCAACAGCATCGGTACCACTCCTCGGAGGGTGTATTGAGGATCTCTGCAGATGGTTTTGGTTGCCACAAAAACAGAGAGGGTGCTGCTGGTATTTAGTGGGCAGAGGCCAGGGATGCTAGGTACCCTCCAATGTACAGAGTAGTTCCCCATCCTACATGGCTTTCCTATATGCATGAAGGTAAAACACCTGGGTATAAGTACAGAAGCCTGCAACCTAACACTTTTACACAAGGTGGAACACATAGCATTTTTGGCATGGTTTTCATATATACTGAATTTATCAGGAATGGAACTAGCGTGTGTATGGAGGAAAGACTGTATTTTGTTCAGGTTTTTTATTTGCCGGGAGTTGTTCACTGTTTTGGAAAATAACATCACAAGGCAGTAACACTGCTCTTGGCATTTGAGTTTCCAATACACTCACCTGTATCAGTCAGCCTTTGTAGCTGTCACACTCACCATGAGTCTATGGTGAGTCTACCTCGGGATAGATGCAAGTGTTTGATTACTTCATTATGTCACCTACTGACGTTGTGCTTCAGGGCATTTATATATTTTTCCTTTATGTCTAGGGCATTGTATTTGTTTCTTTGAGATAGTCTGTGCAGGGAGGTTATATTGAAATTTCTTTGAGGCAAATAAAGATGTCTCATAAAATATTTGCTATAAAAACGGAGCTTGGAGTATGACAGGGTTGAGAGTCAATGTGTCAAAATAGCACAAAAGCAGTTTCCAACCATTCAAGTTTCTCTTATATTACAGTTGATGGGGAATCAATTTCATTTCTTGATTTGACTTTAACTTTTCCAAGCGGAGGCCATTTTTATTCACACGCTGTGGAAAATGGAGGATGATAAAGCACTCCAAAAGCAAGACAACTTTTGTGTGCATGCCACACAAGGGTCCAGTCATCAGTGTGCTGGGGGGGTGGTTCATCTGGCAGGCCCACACCACGGTCCTGGGAAAGATGCTTGAGGTTATTGTATGTCTGTGATTTGGGAAAATATACTTCCAGCATCAGGTGCCAGGCTAGCTGCTTGTCTTGACATGCAGTCAAAAGTAATTCAGGAGGTGATTCTAACTCTGCCTTTTTTGTACTGGAGACAAGTGGTTCTTAATAATTTGTTAATATAGGGACTGAGCCCTGGGTGGCTCAATCGGTTTTCATCTGACTTCTGCTCAGGTCATGATCTCACAGTCCATGAGTTCGAGCCCCACGTCGGGCTCTGTACCAACAGCTCATAGTCTGGAGCCTTCTTCAGATTCTGTGTCTCCCTCTCTCTCTACCCCTCCCCCACTTACCCTCTGTCTCTCTCTCAAAAATGAATAAACATTAACAAAAATTTGTTCATCTATTTTGTATACATATAACAAAAATGCAACTATTCATTCTGTGTCAAATTTCCCAGCACGTAAAAATAATCAAAATACAAATTCTTTGAAAAAATTATTTCTTAAAAAAAAAAGACAAATTTTGATTTCCTTCTCTGGTCTTTCATCTCTTTGGCCTAATATTTTCATCAAATTGTGCCAGTTTATCAATAATGCATTTGTCAGTATATGATTTATATCTGTCCAAAGCAAGATGTTGTAGACTTTTTTGAGTTAACCTGGGTCTATATACTTTTGAACAAACTCAACTCAGCATGGACTATTTGGTTACTTCATGGACTTGTTTTTATTTGACAAGAGCTTCTCTAGCGGTTGCATCAAAATATTTTTCAGTCCAGATGCCTCAAGCTCACTAACTGATCATTTTATGTTACAAGTACATTTCTAAGTATTAATCTTTTGTTTCCATAAAATAAGTTGGAATACTTATTAAAATGTTTTCCAAGGAAATGAGGAAAAGATATATATCTATAATGGGATAGGAAGCAGAGGGAGGGATAGATAGAAACCATGCTTTCTAATCACTAAACCTTCCATTCACAAACTAAGATAAATTCTTGTTTTATAACTCTACTGGGTATTTCTGAACAGCCTGTTGGCAGGGACCATCTTAACAACAAGTAAAAATATTTGATTCACAGTTCTAGAGGCCCTGAATATGACTGTCAATTTCCTTCCTCTTTTAATACTATTATTAGTTGTATCTAATATATACTAAATTCTGGTAATTGGTGGTTCATGTAGATCCTGAGGCCACTTACATTGCTATTTACTGCAGTTGTGTCTTTAATTAAAACAATAATTTCCATGAATAGATAGAACAGCAAAGCTTAATTCAGGACTAGTTAATGTCTAACTTCCAATTTACTTGTTAGGATTAATCGTGCAAGGCAAATGTGACAATAACCAGTCATTACTTTTTAATTTTTGTTCAGCAGTGTGATAAGGGGGACATATTTTCTGGTTATTCAGAGGTCCTTAGAAATAGTTCATATCAAAAAGCTTTCTTAGATAACTAACTAGATCATAATATCTAATTATTCTAAATATCTAACTAGATAATTCTGAAGTAGATAATTCTCGTGACTCTTAAGGATTCTAATTGGACAATTTGGTATCTTGAAAAACATATTTGTTAGACCCCTTTATGGGCTCTTAATATAAGGATTTTTATCTTGATTTTATAAATATATATTTTGAAAATATTCACCATGAGCAAAATAGTGTGCAAGGTGCCAGTCTTGTTCAACAGTATCCCTAGTGCTGGGCTTATTGGGAATAATGGGAATGAAATCTGATGAATAGCAGTTACTCTTTCTAAGGATTACACAATCTGCTAAATATCACCCCAGTCTCCTATAAGAATTAGTAACAGTTTCTCTTATTTCAGAACCTAATTATTTTCTGTCTAGAATAACACTTTTTCTATCTTTCAATTTTCTTTATATCCCACCTTAACAAATACAGTGCCTTAGTTTACCATTTATGGCTCACAGTAAGATAACCCAAAGCCTACTTTTTCATTCATTTTCCTCTTCCCTTCTCATGCTCTAACCCATCACCCAGTCCGTGAAGCATTTTCTGAGGTCTTGTATTACAAAGGGATCTTGTTCCCCTTGATGCTGCAGATATTCTCCCATGCTTCTTTACAGGAATCACCACATTTGATCTAGTTTTCTAATTGCTTATGTATGTGTATTTCCCAACTCTAACTGTTATGTTTCGGAGGGCTGGGCTTCTTTTACTGTGTACCTTTATTAGACCAGATACCTACACACACACACACACACACACACACACACACACACACACACACACATACACACACACAGAAGTAGCCCATTCTCAATAGTACCCATTTGTCTTTGACAACACTTTCTGAGAAATTTTAGGTTAAAAATTTTCAGATGTATTATTTAGTTTGGAATATTTTCATAAAATATCAACAATGCCAACATGTTTTTTAAACTATCATATCCTCAGAAAGCTTTAGGATTTATACTTTAGAGTTTGAAATGCAAAAATGTGAGGACATGCCAAAGAAAACATGACATTTATATAGGCATGATTAAATTAGTAGACATCATTGGTCTCTTATGTACCCACAGCTTCCAAAATTCCACCACGAAATTCAGTCACATTCACTCAATGACATTTATGTCATGTGTTCTGATTGGTTAGTACCTACAGCTTTCCAGTTGTTAAGTATTTTGAATACAGCCACATATATATCAATTCTTGCTTTAGTGTCAAGTCACAGGGTCTCTTTTCCCATTACAATGGCTGAGTGTTTTATTGGCCAATACAGAGAAGCTATGACCCAGTTTTCTCTGTAGGGTTAACTGAGTTAAAGCAGCTTATAGTGACTCCAACACCAAGGTATTTCCTGAAAAAAAAAAAAAAACCCTCTCAGTTGAATAATTAGAAAGAGCACTGAAGAGAATATGCTCATTGAGAACTTGAACATTGTGTAGTTCTGAGAAAATGAAAGTTGTAGGAATGTATTTGTTTTGGGGCCATTACCTATGTAACTCATTCTTTTAAGAAGGTGGTTCTGAAATGTGTATAATTTCCTTTCAAATACTGTATAAAAATGAAAATAACATTTAATAAGATAGAAGCCCCCCCTTTGAAAAGAAATGTTACATTTATACCATTTTTACAATGGAATAGAAATGTACTTACAGTCGTCATAAACCTTCTCCTCTAAATTTGCATTCATCTTTACATGGAGAGTTTTCAATACAAAAACATTCAGAGATATTTTTTAGGTAGGCTCCACGCCCAATGTGAGGCTTGAACGTACAACCCTGAAATCAAGAGTCGTAGGCTCCACCAACTGAGCCAGCCAGGTGCCTCAAACATTTAGAGAATTTTAAAAACATAATTTTTTGACATTATCTCAAACAGTTTTTGAAATATTTGTTTCCTTCACATAATAAACAACATATGGCCTTTACTTTTGAAGACAATGAGGATATATATAGTTTTGTTCTAAAGTCATTATTTGGAAAAAATCTTTAATACTTAAGAAATTGTAGAGAAACTTGGAATACAATGTGATAGTACATTTTGTGCCAACTTGACTAAACAACAGCATGTCCAGAGATTTGGTCAAACATTATTCTGGTGTGTCTGTGAGGGTATTTTTGAACGAGAATAGCACTTTAATCTTTAGACTGGGTAAAGAAGATTGCCTCCCTAATGTGGGTGGCCCTCATCCAGTCAGTTGAAGGCCTGAATAGAATAAAAAAGGCCAACCCTCCCTCAAGTAAGAGGGAACACCTTCTGACCCATGGTTTGAGCTTGGACACTGATTTTTTCCTGATTTTGGATTTGAACTGAAACATTGACTCTTCTTGGGGTGCAATCCTGCTGGCTTTCTATCTGGAACTTAAACCATCAGCTCTCCTGGGCTTCCCTTTTGCTGACTGCAGATCTTGGGACTTCTTAGCTTCCATAATTGCATAAGCCAATTCCTTAAAATAAACTTCTTTATAAACATAAATATATTCACTATATATGTATGTGAAATCCTGTTGGTAGTGTTTCTCTAGAGAACCTTGACTAATGGACACTATATAAATTAGAATTTGGAACCACTGACAGAAAGTCCCTTGAGTCACTATCTAACTTATGTTTAAAAAAATCATCTGATTATATATACCCTACATATATCATTTCTAAATGAAATAGATTGGTTATCTTCTCATAGTGTGTTTTCCAATAAATAAAATATTTATAGCAATAAATGTTAGATCCATCCCTTTTTCCTCAACCTGATTCAATTCAAATGATAATCATCTAATCATCGGCATTTCTCCACAGAAATATGATGACTTAAAAAACATTTAATACATTTCATATTTCAAAATGAGAAATTCTTTGAATTATAAATTATTCCTCTCCATGGCTGATTGCTATCTTTTAGGGTAATAAGGATTTAAAACAGACCACATCAAATGTAATTTGAAACTCCATTCTTCAAAAACACTGAGTATCAAGAAATCTTGAAACTTCTTGGTTTTTGCATTCATATTTTGAAAATCATTTTGATTTTCATATCTATTATTTATTTTTATAATACATATTTCAGAATCATACATATATATCAACTGCCTTTATTAGGCTTTTGTGATATAATAGGAGATCATGTAGTAAAAAATCTTTGTCTTCACTGAATTTTGATTTTTTTTCTTGGGAGGAGTGGAGAATACAAACCGAAACAAAAAGTACTTAATATATTAGAAAAACACATGTTATGGGGAAAAAATAAAGGGAAGGAGGAGAAGGAGAAGGGCAGTAGGATGGGGAGGGTCATGACATATCAAGTTTAAATAGTCTGAAGAAACCTCCCTGAAAAGGTGATATTAAAACAGACTTAACGGAAATGAGGAAGTGATACATATCTATATATCTATATATAATAAAGATATTTACACGTATATATATTTCCTTAGAAAAGCACTGCCGGCACTAGAGCTGATGATTTCAGAAAACTGAGAAGGCCAATGTAGCTGGAGTGGAGCGACCAAGTTGGAGAGGAAGAGATGAAACCAGAGAGATGGGACCTTGTAGACCATTCAGAAGTCTTTAGCTTTTACTCCTAAGTAAGATGAGGAGCCACTGCAGTGCTTTGCACAAAGTATTTACACGATCTCCATGATGGTTAATAGGATCACTCTGTTACAGGGGAGAGAATAAACTTTAAGGGGCAAGATGGAAGCAAGGAGACTAGGAAATGGACTATTGCAACATTTCATGTGAGAGAGGATGCCATTCCATGTTGGTTCCATGTGAGCATTGATTGCTTGCAGATGATGACATACTTGGCTTTTCACACTATAGCAGTAGGATCAGTACTCTCTCTGGCAAATTCTTAGAGAATTTTTTCTGTATATGCAAAATGAATGCAGTTTTGTTTTGATATATTTTTGAAAACTAATCACAGCTCTGATAGCGAAGTACTTAATTACTAAAGAATACTAAGAATAAGGCCATTTATATACAAAAAAAATGTACTTCTGGGGAAGTACTTGGGTGACAAATATTTTCATGTGGATGGGAGCAAAGCACTGATGGGGTAGGAGTAGTGTTGTTATAATAACATTTTTAGTTGAATTATACTATAATTTGTTATTTTCTTTGTGTTTTTTCTTTATGAAAAACTTACAATTTTTATGCCGTTTAAAAATATATAGGATCAGAAGAGTCTACAATGAATAACACTGACCCTGTGCGCTTTTGGCTGTTTCCTTACACATCTGAAAGTTTTAGTTTTCCCTTTACAGAAATTGTATGACAGGGAGAGAAGCAAATGCCATCATCCTGTCTTCAAACCCACCCCCGACACTAAATTATCTCACAGTGTAGCTTCATGTTGCAATATTGAGTCCCTAAGCTGAAAGCATCAGTTTTACTGATTATATAATAACTTCTGGCTAATCAATTCATCCTTTGGTTTTATATTTAATCATCATAATTACATGGGTGAGAACTAGTTCTGGAAATATCTGACCTTATCCTTCCAAGGCATCTCTAGCTGAAAAAAGAGCACTTTAGAACAATGGTTCTCAACTGGGTCAATTTTATGTCCCAGGGAACCTTTGGAATGTCGGGAGACATTTTTGATTCTTACTTTTGTACAGAAGGTACTTGTAGCACCTCGTGGCTAAGAATTCTGCCAAACATCCTACATACAGATCACTGGACAGCTCTTGTCGACATAGTCCCAAATGTCAGTAGTATTTAGACTGAAAAACCCTGCTGGAGAACAACAGCTTAGAAGCACTTGAATGGGGTGGATGGCATTCCAAGCAGACAGAACTTTTCGTTGGTTTGAAGAAATCAGACTGTACAGATTGGCCCTCCTGGGGCTAGAGGGAGTTAACGCACCACCAAAACAGTCTTTTCCATAGAGTAACTCAAGCAGCAGTTTGGCACTTGCCATAATGTATTATAGAGATTGCTTTGGGGTTTAATGAAACACAAAGAGCTATAAAAGCATCTCCAATAAAATACTAGTGAGATTTCACACATTGGAATTGAGGGATAAGAGGCTGATGGCATGGCTTCCCAGATTTAAAGGAATATTTTCCCACTTATTCAATTAATTTCTTTTGTAGCCTAATGGTGATGGTAGATGTCCATCCTACATTGAGGATTTAAGCTCCATTGCCTGATGAAGAAAATCCAGAGATTTATAGCTTATCTTTCTTTTCCCTCCTGTTGATCAAACATACATCTGAAGACTACAAATTGCATTAACAAAGACAAACTATCAGGAACAATTCTTCATAGGCTATTTATCAAATCTGTAAATGTGATGGAGCAATCCAGGAAATTCTCCCTCATTACGTTATTTCATCAACTGTCAGCTGCACATATTTTCACTTTTTAACCTTTCTGAAACAAGGTTTACTTTACAATGCAAGGCGTTGTGCAGTCACTGTCAGCCAGGTAGCAGTTATGCTTCAGTTATGTAAAAATCTTCTGATAAGGTAATGTCACCATCAGTGTATACCTTATTCAATAAAATAAGGGTGGATTCCTAGAAGTCTACTAACAGAGGCGTAGCCAACACCTTCTGGCCACAAGGAAACTCACATGCATAATAAAAAGAGGATCCAGACTCTCACAAATTGTATTTTGAAAGATTCTTCATACCTATTAATTCACACAGTTCCTTCATAAATTATTCTAGAAAGAGTATGCAAACAATTAGAATATGGGAAGTACTCAGGCCTCTGAGACCCAAAAAGCCAGATCACAATAACAGAATCTTTTCTCAAGATACCTTTGGAATTGTAGAGAACAGCAAGCTTGTTCCTTCTACTGAATCTCACTTGAATGTATCTGAACTTTATTAACATTGTTCCCTGACCTACTGGACTGTTTCTGGTTCTTTAAAACACAGGCCAGGTACACTTGTACACTCCATGGTACCCGCCATTATTCCCATTTCCATACAGTAGAGAACCATACAAGTAAGAGATAAAACAGAACAGCTAGAGACAGTTTCCTGCAATAACTTCCAAGGTTTGCACCTTTGTTATGACTTAGGGACAGCTATAAGAAGAGCTCTAAATGCTCAAGTGACAAAATCCACCTTTCACACATGCTGCATAAACTTCAGATTTCTCTGAAGAGCATTGCTATGTTTATGAAATGCCACTTAGCTTACAAATAGGAGGACCTCCTATTTGGAGATGGGCCAATGTTATGGAGGGCAATTGAATGCCAAAGACTTTTTCCAAAAAATAACTTTGTTGGGAAAGACCAGACTCAGAGCAAGACAAACAGACTTCCTGAAACTGGGATAAAAATTGGAATTGGGTGCCACTCACTTCTGGAATTGAGGAACCATCACTGCTACTCATCATTCACAAGCAAGAGCAGCTGAGACTTTGGTTCCAGAGTAGGACTGAGTTCTTTTCTCCACTGAAGAAAGAAGAGAGGAGATTTATCTCTCTCTGAAATGCCCAAAGACTAAACTATCGGTGAAATGGTAGGGATATCAGCTCATTAGTGTCTCCCTGTAAAAGAGCAATCCACAGAAGCAATCCACATCAGACTACAGAAATATTTCCCAACTGGAGTGGTTAAAATGCTCTCTTCAGAAATGGTCCTCTGCCTTTACCATAGGCTGGGAACAGAGCAAAAAGACGGAACTCAGCACAAGTGCACTTTTCAGGATTTGTATCACTGCCCTACAGTCCACTGAAAACATTATTTTGCTTTACATTTTCCTCGCATCTGTATAATTATGCAAATGTCCAAGGAACCAAGGTCTTCTAGATAGTGTTGAAGAAATAATAAGTAAAATAAGTATTTTACAATTGGTACAAGAAAATTTCTAATATGCAAAGTGTCAATTTTTAGTTTCCCTTATGGTTTATTCTGATAAAATTTCAATACCTTTAATCTAATATGACTTCAATATTGAAGTTTTTGTCTGATTAGTCACTTGCCCAAAGCCTTCTCTGTCTACTTATACATATTAAACTACCCTGTAGTACTTGCATTGCAACTTTGAGCCAAAGAAAAACAGAACTGTTGACAATGGCCAAAAATTAAAATATTAAAAAAGTAAATTCCAAACCAAAAAACATTTGGACCTAGTCTAGGATGCTTTTCTAATTAAAGTTCTTATACCATTTCCACAATTTCAACTATTTAAATATACCTCTTGTCCTCATCTCAGATTTCGTTCTTTTGTTCTTCTAAATCACAATCAATTTCTAAATCATAGAATTATAGATTTTTCAAAATGAAACTTAGTGAGCAATTGAATAGTAGTGATAAAAAATAAAATAAGAAAAATGACAAGTGATTCTTATATCTACAAGTCTGGGAGGAAATTTGGAAAACTAATTTAAAAAGTGAATTAGAATTTTTTGCTCCTTAGTAGCACTTTTATAATATCAAATATTCATAGAGTTGGATGGACTTTCAGGATCATCTAGTTCAAACTCTGGCCAGACACAGGAATCTACACAGCAGCAATTGAGGTTTTATTTAAGTGCCTCAAATCTTCTCTCTACTACTCTGTAGATGACTTTGCTTCATACTTCATAGAGATAAATGGATACCAGGCAGAAATGCCTTATCTAATTTTTTTTAAAGTTTATTTATTTATTTTAAGAGAGAGAGAGAGAGAGAGAGAGAGAGAGAGTAAGCGCATGAGTGGGGGAAGGGCCGGGAGAGAGGAAAGAATCCCAAGCAGGCTCTGTACTGTTAGTGCAAGCCCGATGCAGGGTTCAATCTCACAAACTGTGGGATTGGGACTTGAGCTGAATGAACTCAAGAGTCTATTTAACTGACTGAGCTACCCAGGAGCTCCAGGAATGCCTTATCTTCTTAAGATGAAGTAGACCAGTATATTCATACACTTTGCCAGTGATATGTTGGCAAATGTTTAACAAACATTAGTCCATGAAAAATAAAAGCCTTTATTTGTATCATATGCTGATTACCATGGTGTAAATATTAATGTCAGGTCCTATTTACACAAGTGAATCAAGTTTGTGTGCTGGTAGGGGAAACACAGTGTATGCATGGATCATGAAAATACTTTAACCGATTACTTGAGGGAATCATATCAGTGTGAAGTAATTAATAAAATACATGCTCACTTATTCTACACTCATATAAAGTATACCACATTAACTTAAATTGCTGTTTATTGGTAAATGTCTTGACCACTAATGTTAAGGAAGGGTTCAAAAAACCTTGATATCTTTCCTTGGTTATGAGTCTTGGTAAGTGAATTATAAAACATTTGTCCATATTTCATGTATATTTTCACACTCTAGACAAAATCTAACTGATAAAATTTTTACATGAATGCTACGTAGATGGGCTTTCTTAAACATTTTGGCAAAAGATGACAACATAACTCATAGAGTTGATCCCTGCTCCTTTGTTGCTGTGAACACACACTGGCTTGCATCTTTCAGCATTAATATTGTACCTCACAGGCTGCTGTGCAGGCTTCCCACCCTAGTCTACCCTTCACATTTTAGTGACCCTTAAGATTTCTTCCCTGGGCTCTCTCCTTTTTTCTCTCTGCGCACTCTCCCCTGTTGATCTCAGTCAGTCCTGATGTTTCAAGGATCAAAAGTTGACAGTTCTCCCAGATTACTCTCCAGCCCAAAGGCCTCTCTTGAGCTTTAAAATGTGCAAACTCAATTGTCCATTAGACATCTCCATTTGAATAACCAAACTAGGTACCAAACTGAACAATTCTCCTCCAGGTCTACATAAGCATACTTCTATCTGCCAATGTTGTCTATCTCCATCCAGCTGAAAAATAATTTTCCCCTATGAGAGACTTTATCATACTCATTCTGAGTTGCCTCTTATCCTTCCCCTCACGAGAGGGTGCGGTCCATCCTCTTCACTGTGGCATCCCCAGCACCCAGCACTGTACTTTACAAATACATTTTCTCCGTTAGTATTCATTAAAACCTATTTTTCTCTAAGGTATTAGGGAAAAGATCTATGGATTTTTTAGGCTTCCAGCCCTGTCTAAAATCCAGACACTACATTTCTTATATAAGTGCCAAAATTGAGTATTTATTAAGTGAGTGTGGTCAAATTCTGTATAGATTATACACTATAATCAGTTTTCCCATTGCTGCACCAATAATAAGCTTTAGGATGGCTAATCCAGTATAAGTCACAACTTTCAAATATGCCAGTTCAATGCCTGAATGCCTTGTCATTATTCTCATTTTTGATGCCTTTTTCTTTCCAATTACATGCTTGAAGCACAACACACTGAAGTACAATTCTTCTTCCTTAATATCATAGTGGTTTAAATTTAGATTCTTTAGAATTTTAAGGGAAATGCATATAGAAAAGGATTGAAAAAGCTGTTAATACTTCACAAGAAAATTCAACTCTGCTAAGTGCAATTCTAAAAGAAAAAAAGTCAGACCCTGAAAATTTCTCTATTCAACAATGAGCTTTATACTTATATTCGTAGTGGTTACTTTGCTTGCTTTTGCTCTTTGTCATAAGGTCTCCATGGACCCACTGTGTGATTAGACCTAAGTGATGAGCCACAGGCAAAACCTTTGAACAACTGACTTCTCAAGTTCAAACTGGGCTCCACTATAACCTGGAGAGGACACCATTTGAATGGGGAAATTATGGGCAGGAGGAAGAGTACTAAGTGGTTTGCCAGTCTGAAGATCTCTACTGTTTTAGAAAATCTAACATTCTTCCCTCACATAAGTCTAGAAGGTGTCTATGGGATGGGAATAGAGGGCGACGGCAGGGTTATCTAAGTCTGCTAGACTGTCATTGTAACATCTAAACATACAGTGAAACTCGCAGTCTGTGTTAGCGAGGGCCAGGAGCTGCAGAGTTGCTGTCCCTATGTAGGGAATCTTTCTGAAGTGAGTAATGAACTTACATGAATGAAAATGTTAATGGTATGTGAGCATGGATATTTATACATTCAGACATTTTTATTACTTTGCTGACATTTGATCAGATATTTAGAAGTCTTTGGAGTGACTAACTCACAAACCTACATTGTCAATTTTCACAAGTACTAGACAATATAAAATCAGTCTTAATAACAGCTTTGACAGGATTTAATAAAGCACACAAAGAAAACTTGTAATTTGCACACACTAATTTACACATATGTATAACTGAGAAATGATTTTGGAAGATGTTAGCCTCCCATCTGTACCGCACAGAGAAAAAAATGGGAAAAAATGACTTACCAACTGTCAATAAACAATTTTAAATGTATTTTCATGTTCTCATCCCAAAATAAAATTTTCAGTGCCTAAAATGTATTTTCTGAGCTTCCTTGCTAAGGTGGTATTTTGTTTCCATTTGAGTCTATAATTTCCATACATGTGTCACAATATGTTGATTTCCAGGACCTAAATTATTATTTTTTAAGACTGCATAATCAGATTTAGTCAGTGTAGTTTGTGGTTGAGAAACAAAAGAGAGTAATTTGGCCATTTGGTCAAATGTATGGATAGTTCTTCAGTTTTACTTTTCTTCTGAATTTTTGAAAGCTCAACTTCTTGCATTGAGATTATAATTTCTACTCTTCTGAGAATCTCTCTCTCTCTCTCTCTCTACATATATATATGTATAGATATATATGTATATATATATATCTATATATGTGGATATATATCTATATATATCTATGTGTATATATATATATCTATATATATCTATATATATATATATGTAGAGAGAGAGAGATCTAAGCAGATATATCTATCTATTTATCTATCTATTTATCTATCTATCTATCTATCTATCTATATCTAGTGGACTTAGAGAACCCTGCTGTCATCTTTTATTCCCATTACATAGACACATTCTAGATTTATGTGAGGGGAGAATATTAGATTTTATATATAATATATATATGTAAGCAAGACCTGAGCTGAGATCAAGAGTCAGACACTTAACCCATTGAGCTACCCAGGCACCTCTCTCCTGAGTTATTTATGAAATCATGATGCACACCAGCCTGCCTTATGCTTGAATGTTGAGATTTCTAGATTACAGAGTTAAGTAGTCTTTGTTAACTTTCTTGCTTGTTTTAAGCTCTAACTTATAGTCAATCATTTGGTAGCATTCAAATGTCTCATTGAGTATGGTACAAGTTAGGATTAAGTAGTTTGAATAAGATTTTAATGTAAATCTCTGGGTAAGAAGTATAGTTCCAGATTAATATGACAGGATACTGTTTCTAAGAATATGAATCGATTTCCTTTGCCAATATTTGTTCATGGAATTTGCTATTCTACTATGGAGGCCTTTTTATCTTCCCCAGACAAGTAGAGGCACTAATTACTAATTTAGTGGGGAGTTACTTGGGGTTGAAGGAATATGAAAGGTGTCATTACAGGACCTGACAGTACAAAAATAACACAGTCATAAGTTAAAAAAGAAAAACAAGTTGGTCTAGGTAGATGAGAGAAAATTCTGATGTAAACTTGCAGAATAAATTTTTAGCTCCCTCTTCTAACTCATTCCTGGACTGGAAGAGGTGGGAAGTAGAAAGACTAAAAAAGATTTCATAGGTCAGACCTCACAGTTCAGCCTGAACAGCCAGCAGCAGGCTGTCAACAGAGCAGAAGCTGGTAATAAGGAGCTGTATGGTTTGTTCTTCTCAGTTCTATTTGATGAGGTTAATACAGCCAGTATTGTTATTAAGTATTTCTTAAATGCCACCTAGCCTACATTAGTTATGAGTATCAATCCATTTACTCCTCACAAGAATCCTATAATAAGTACAATTATTATTAATTCCACTTTATGAAAAGGGAAACAGAGGCACAAAAGGTGAAATGTCCAGGATCACACAACCAGTAAGTGCTGAGGCCAGGATATCAACCTGCCAGAGACCATATTCCTCACCACCACTTACTACCCATCCAAGTAACCAACCTGTGTATCACCTGTTTATTGTCCAGCAGGAGTGCAACCCAAGAACTTGCCCATGAACCCTACAGACAGATGACCAAGTCTTAAGTTGTATCTACTGTGTGTAGATAGCTCTATTTCAGTGGCTGGGGAAAATCACTCATAATCCTCCAAGAATGCATGGCAAGGACCCTGGATAGTTAGAAGGGGTGACGAATGGGTAGGGATGGACTAGATGGAACCAACTGATGAACTCCCACGAGGGCAATGGCAGTAGTGGCACACATAACTTTTGGCTACTCAAATAGTTTTGATACTTTCATTTGTGTAGTTTCAAGGAGACTCAAGCATATTGAACACTGCATGCAAGCTTTGCTCAGCTACTGCGGACACCTATTAGAGGAGGCTGAGCCTGTCAATCTCCTGTGAATCACCTGGTAGAGCATGTGAGACACTGGGGAGGGAAGCTGAGCCCACTGACTTCTAAAGCCTTTGTTTTTCAGAAGCTTGATAATTCTGTAATTCCAGAGAGATATTGCTGCTCTTTCTGTAGTTTCTATCTTTTAATGTTGGCAGCTCAAACAGGTTCTGGGATGCTGGAGTAAAGCTACTTATTAAAAAATAATTAACAGTGAGATCACCATGAGCGAGGATGGGTTTTAACAAAAGAGCTCATGGAATTTTCAGAGTATTAAAATTGCTATATGTGAGCCTGAAAACTAAAATTAGCAACAATGAATAGGAAATGAGGCACAATGGTTAATGTCCACATCGGCCACAGTTGACTGTCTGCTGTTTTGAATCCTAATATTTTTTAGACTTATTTGTATTAAATACTTTTCAGGACATAAATACACACATAGTCACACAGATGAAATGACTGCATTTTATTTTTGAAGCGTAGCAGAGGAGTCTTCATATACGTCTACTATTGTTAACATTTAATATATATGAACATTTAAAAAAGTCCCATTTATAGGTATTCCCTTCAATACCTAGAGAAGGAATGCTCCACAAATCCTTAGCATGTGCAGATACCCAGCTATTAATGAAGGTGAGGTGGTTTCCCATTTTCTACACACAGACACATATACGTGCACATTGAGAAATACACATGTTCGTACACAGTTAAATCCATAAAGTACTGCATTTTTCTTATGATTTGAGTTTTCAAGTAAAAAAAATGTGTGAAAATGTGGCATAAAGTGATGAAAGAGAGACATCCATAGTATTAAATTGTATTGAGTGCCCACCATGTGTACAAGGTATGACAGTCACTGGGGACAAAGATGAATGAGATGTGGGTCTGATTCCAAAGAGCTTCTGGTATGGAGGGGACAGAGGTAGGAGATGTGAAGGAGACAGATAAATATAAGTAGTGTGTGATAAGGGCATCATCAGGTGTACCGCATTTAGGCACAAATAAGACATGTCAAAGGCCTCTGTAAGGCAGGCATCCACATATGACATATGACATGAGACTCTTAACAGCAAAAGACCTGTTGGAACTTTAAGAGGAGTATCAAGGGATTCATTTGTGATGAATGAATACATGCTTCAAAATAAAAGTAGTGGCCATATAGTGAATGCCTACTTTATATTCATTTTCTCTAATTCTCACAATCTTGGAAGGTTGTTTTACAGGCGAAATAATCTAAGCTTCAGGGAGGTTCAGTGACTTACACAATGTCACAGCAGGAGAGTGGCAGAGCTGGGATTCAATGCTAGGTCTCGCCACAATTTCACACCAATAAAGCAAGAATGAACTTGTTCAGCCTTGGCTCTGCTGATGTTCTTTTCTGTAGCCAGGGACACTCTTTTCCCAGGGTGTCTGTTCTGAGATCGGCTGCTTCCTCATTTCTGTACTTTGAGTTGTTGGTAGATTATCTCACACTTGGCTGTGGAGATTGTGTTGGGTAAAGACTGCATCAATGGCTTCCTGGTTTTGCTTCCCCCCAATATGCTCAGCAAAGTGTTGGCTTCCTACTTTCCTTGTTAACCCCTGGTGTGGCTCTTGTTGGTTTGGTTGATCCTGCAGCCTTCAGTCTATTGTAAGCATTCAGCACTCTCTGCTGGATCAGTGATGTGGGGCGTGCTGGGGCAAAGGGAAGAGATTTATTCTAGTCCCTTTGGCAAGAAGAATTGCTTCTTTGTTGAGGTTAGAGTTGCAAACAGATGCCCCTTTGTACAGTGTCATGATACTTCCTGGGTAACACCATTAAATGTTTCCTGGGCAGCAGAAGCTCTGGGGTCATTGCTGAATTACCATTTAACTTCCACTGGTATGTGAGCCTCCAACTGTTTTGTTCAACTGCACTACTGAACTCTGCACGTGATAAAAGTAGGATTCTCATGAACTGGATCTTTGACAAAAGGAATCATGCCCTGAATCTTTGAGAAGACAAACCTGTTTTGTTCAAACTATGTACTAGATGTCCCACATAATATATGCATCACACATAGTAGGTGTTCAATAAATGCTTATTGAGTAACGAACTTGGAGAAGCAGCTGGTGTTTTCTGTGTTGTGTGTGTGTGTGTGTGTGTGTGTGTGTGTGTGTTTCTGCAGTGTTCCTTTTCTCCCTGGAGAAGCATAATTATGTTAACTACCCACACTAAAAGATAATTTAGGTGATCAGATAATATGAGGTAATAGTTACATAGAGAAAGGAATAAATATATAGGTTAGATCAGAAGACATTTTGGGGTGTGGGTAATACTATCCTGACTAAATGCTACATCAGAGTGGCTAATAATCACAAATAAAGTGGCTATTTTATCCATTCTTTTCTCTTACACACACACACTCACACACAATCCCTTTTCTGCTTTTCTAGTAATATTTTTGAATATGCATAGAAAGCTGATACACAATTTCTAGGAGAAGCAAAATGACAAGAGGACCAGAACAATTGTACTATGAGTTCCCTAAGCAAAAGGATAAAATATTAAGATAATTCTTTTTAGAATCTCTGGACAACTTACCTTTATAAAAAATAGATCTAGAAAGGCTTTGAGAGGTCAAACCTAACAGCTGTTTGTTTTCCTTAGGAATTGTTTCAAAACATAGGAACGTATAATGAAGGGCAATTTATTGTATGGAAGAGAGAGATATTTTCTTGCCTCATTTAGTTTTGGTAAAGAAGCTGGCTTAACTCTAGTTAATGTGTTTCCATTTAGATTTACTTTCGAAAGGGGAACATCTTTCCTCTGGCCTTCAGCTTTATTTAACCTCTGGAGATGGAAGGAAAAATTAAATGTGATTAAGGAAAGTAAGAGATCCAAGAAACACAGAAACTACCAAATTGGCCTTAGGAGAAATAGAAAATCTGAACAGACCTATAACAAATAAAGAGATTGAATCAGTAATAAAAAACCTCCCAAGAAAAAAAGCCCAGGATCAGATGCCTTCACTGGTGAATACCAGATGAATGTAAAATTAGTGTGGCTTAAAGATGAGGGAGAATATTTCATATGGTAAAAGGGCTTATATTGTATCCTAAGGAATGGGTAGGCATTGGTCACAGATGAGATGAGTAGAGTCATTACTTGCAAGTAAGTAACAGAATGAAATGGACACAGCAGGGAGGATAGAGATAAGGACAACTTTGTTCAGTGTAATGGTTTATGTTGTACAGGAAATTGATAATGGATATGTAGGTTAGGGCCAAACAAATGAAATTCTTAAATGGTGATGTGAAGAGTTGGGACATTATCCTAGATGGGATCAATTAGAAGATTGTGGGCAAGGCTATGATATTACAAAAGGAGATTTTTAGAAGATACATTTAATTGTATTCATGATGAATTGAAAACATGGGAGAACATAATAGATGACTGATTAGGAGGTTTTGATGGTGATTCAGGCAAGATTATCATAGGAAAAGGATGATTACACTGAGATTGAAAGAAAACAATTATATGGACATGAAACTTAGTGGCCAATAACTTATAAAAGGTGAATTAGAGTTGAAAAACTATTAGATGATTCCAAGGTTTATAAGATGAAAAACTAGAAGGACAGTGGAAACACTATCAAAAATGGAGGGACTAGGGCAAAAAACCAGATTTGCGGCATGAACAATGAATGCAACTGGACATTCAGAGTTTGAGATCCTAGGAGCATATCAGGGTGGAAATTTCCTATAGGGCAAATATCCAGGACAGGATTTAGAGAGAAAATCCAGGTTAGGGGATATAGATTTGAAAATCATTGCTTGACCACTTCTAGTAGTCTCCCAAAGGGTTTCAGAGAGCTCTAGATAAGTGATGTAAATAGTACTTTAAATCATTATTTAATGGGGGAACTCTTCACCTTTCCTCTTGCATTTGTGTATTCCAGCCAGAATGAAGAAACAGAGATGTGCTATGAGATACAGAGGAGTGCTCCCATAGAGTACCACCCCACAAGTAAGTTGCTTCTTCTGAATGATTCTCCTCCTGGGCTCCCCTTCTTTCCTGTTCATGCCCAACTCAGCTCAGTTCTGAGGATTTGATGGGGGTGGGGGGAGTCTTCTGTGTAAGATTGTGCTTGGTGCTATAAGAAACATGAGTCGTGTAGGAAATATAAACTCAAATGTATACAGTCTAGTTGAATTTTCAGGAAAATTTATGTGTAAATACGTTTGTGGTCTCTGCTTGCCCCATTATTCAAGCTGTGTGGCGTGCCTTCATGTAGAACATTGCCACTTCCTCTCTGAGATGTATGTTGAGTTCAGTTGAGAAGGTCCATGTCCAATTGTAAGCTGGCTTATCTGGCAGGGGCCTTGAGAAAAATATATTCTATTAAAGGCAGTTTCCTAGTATAAAATGTGAGATAAGGGTACTAAGTGTCAAAAGCAAACACACTAAGAGCAACTAAACTAAGACACATGAGCTTCACACTTAGGCTTTCAAAGAGGAGATCTCTAGAAAATTTCTCAAGACCCAATGGCACAACAATGCCTAATGAGTGAATCAAGAGAAGACAAAAATCAGATTTTTATATTAAGCTCCTACCAATTTTGAAAAAAGAGCCCATACAAATCTGTTAACAAAATTCACCACCTTTCACAATTCACTGTCAGAAAAGTGTTACGTTCAGCTAACAAATGATCACTGACCAGCCTAAAACTATTCCTTTCTTTCCTTGCCATTTTAATTTATTTTTCTTCTCACAAGGCTGAGTGGGTCCTCAGTCACCCTCAGTTAATGAATGGCCGCAAGAACTCTGCCAATTCAGATTTGTTTGCTGAATGAATTTTTACAAGTACCTGATTTTCCACTGCTGTGGCTATGAGTTTAATTGGATCATGTGTTGGTGGATCAGGATGAATTGGGAAGTAAAGCAAAAACAAAAACAGAAACAAAACAGAAAACAGGGACTCACAAAAAGGTAGCTTCAGCTGGGTCAGCAGCTATACTGGAGGGATCAGACAAAGTGAAAGGGAGGTGGTCAGAGGCTAGGGTGGGAGATGGGGATGGGGTGGGGAATGGGATAATAGTAAAATAGTGCCCTCTTGCTCCCCATACCCAGGGAAGAGCTCCTTTCTGAGTAGGAAGACATAGATTCAGGAAAAGGTAGGAGGTACCTCAGGTCCTGCCCATGAGAGATGAAAGAGTCTAAAGCAAGGACGCCCTTTATTTCTTTACCCAACCTGCCTGGTCCACTTAAAACTACTTGCAGGCCTGTGGTGACTCTTGTTGAGGATATGGTCGCTTCTCACAATTTATCCTTGGGAAATTTAATTCACTGTACCAAACTATTTCCTTTCATCAAGCCTCAGGTGCATTTCTGTAATAAGAAGGAGTCAAAAGAGATAATCTCTAAGCTTTCTTCCAACTTTAACATTCCATGGCTTTGGAGAAGGTACAGAAAACTATTTGCTAAGAAGGGAATTCAGGCAGATGTAATTTACCCACAAGTCATTTCTGCATTTTCATTTATAGTTTTTGAAGCCAATCTCCTGAGGGTAAATCACACAGATATTTCACAACTGCTACAAGCCCCCAATTATAATTCTTTTACTGGTAGTGGCCGAGGGTGTAGAACAAGTACAAACACTTCTAAAACCATTGAAGCATTATGAAACTTGTTGACATCTTAGTTCTCAGTGTAGCAGTGCCTGTTATTGCTGATAATGTCCACAGCTTTCCCCTTCTGAGCTCATAATTTGATAGTTAAATACTATATCTTGTCTTCATCACCCTGCTTCTCCAAAAGCTGTTAGTGACTTTTTAGAGAAGAATGTATGCAAAACATTGCCAAGAATTTTAAACATTATGTTTCATTATAGTAACTTCTTTCTTCCTTACTTCCTCCCTCCCTCCCTCTCTCCCTCTTTCCTCCTTTCTTCCTCTCTCTTCCTCTCTTTCTCCCTCCCCGTCCTCCCATCCCCTCCCCTTCCCTTCCCTTTCCTTACTTTCAGCATTCCTAGAAAAGATCTGGAAGAGCCATGAAAAATCAATCAGGGTGATGAGCATTCAGTGGTCATTCCTGCAGGCAGCCTTTCCTAAACAGCAATGGATGGCTGAGTCCAATTCAAGTCAGCCCCTTAAACCTTACCTGCTTTGATAGGAGTTTTGGTTAACGATAACAAGAGGAAGGGATTAGAGTGGAAGATAAAGAAAGCTGTTGGCCTAGTGCTCTCTGTAATTCTGTACCCAGAATAAATGAGAAACATTGGAAAATATTCTGAAAGTGAAGTTTCAAAATTTCTACAGTAAATATTCACTTGCAATTGAGCATTTTGGGCTAACATGGCTATGAGTCTGAATGGTGCGGAAGCTTAGATAATAAAGTCAATATGGTAAATTCTAGAAAGAAGGTTCCTGTGTGGAAGTGAAAGAGAAAATTTATTAGGAATATATTAGAAGAAAAGCTAGCAAAATGTTTTTTAAGATGAGCTCAATAGGTGATCCTGAATGATATTTCTTTTAGTTACCTGGGGTACAGGATCTTCAGAAAATGATATAAGTCAAATCAGTGGTGGTGCTCCTTTTAAGGCTTCTAGAAAATAGTACCCCTTTTATTTAACCAGATAATAAGAGTTTTATTATTTTCTACCCATAATAACTTATTTTCTCATCTAAACATCTCAATTGAACTCCTTCATACACATTCTTACTTTAGATCTGACTTTCTGACTTTTGACCATTCACTCCAAAATTGGTGTTCCAATGGCTGCCTACTTCTGCCAGTATCAAAACACAAAATCAACATGACAAAAAATAATTATGTGATTCAAGAGGCTGTAGTGTCACTCAACCTCATTTGCTACACCAAATCTGGAGAACACCTGAGTTAAGTGGCCCAGGGGAGTGTCCTCAGATGGGGGGAATAAGGGAGAGAAGATGGTAGCCATTTTTACATTGTTTTGCATGGTATTTATTGATCCAGGAAACAAACACAAAATTCTGAATAAAATGACTTGGAAACAAAAAACAATACAAAATAATTATTGCTAACAGTTCTAAACACCATCTTCAGAACTGTGAACCTTGGATTCTAGTGGTTATTTTGTGCTTTTTCATCTTGCTTTACACTTCAGTTTTAGGTTGTATTGTGCTCCTCTCTTCTTCCCACACAGAAAAACCCACCCAATTTACAGTCATTGACAGTTGTGTATACATGAAAGGAGATGAAGGTAATGACAAGACAATTCAAAAAAACTGCTTCAGTCTTCCAGTTCACTTTGCAAAAGGACTATATCCATAGATAACTTCTATCATAATACAGACCAGTCTGCACAGGGCACCTGAAGTTGTCAGGCTATATAAATATATTGCCAGTTACTCACACCTTATACACTTGTAAATAGATAAAGTTCAATTCAGATGAACCTCATGAAAGGAGAATGTGTTATATTAGGAAGAGTTAGGTACCTGTGGGGGATATCTTCCATTTAGCACAATGACTGTGGGGAATAGGGTTATGGTATGTTTGTGTAAGACATGAGTAATTTGGCATCATTGCCTTTTTTCTTCCTTTCTCTTTTTCTGTCATCAGTTGCCTATGTCAGCATTCCAAACTCAGGTTTCAGTATGATCACTCCAATTCTCCATAGGCAACTTTAATTTCACACTTTTTCTTTTCTTGCCTCCACTACTTTACAAGAGAAGGGGGCATGACATTGCCAAGTCATGCCAGCGTACCTCCCTGGCCAGGAATGACAACAGATGAGCAATGTTATAAACCATGGGTATCATGGATTTTGACCTAATCCCAATTGTATTGCATACCACTTACAAATGTGATTGGTGACAGCAGAAATAAAGAGGTAATTCACTAATAACATTTGAGTCATCAACAAACAGTAAAGGATAAGCTTTGCATTTCTCATTCTTGATGTAGATAAATAATTTCCCCTTAAATCTCAAAGATAGATTTGATGTACTTTGGTTTTATATTTTGTTTGTAAATGAGAATTTTAGAAATGGTATGTACATAAAGCTTACTAGCTGAAAAGCTTACTAGCTTACTAGGTTATTTTCATATAACCTAACCCATTCCATGGTTTATAAGATATCTTTAAAATATACTGTAAGTAAGCCTCAGCTCTAACCAACTTCTTCACAAGGGAAAGTTCCTTATATCCTTACATATAACTATATCCTTAGATTCTCATGTGGAGAAATGATGTGGGACGAGCCCTTTGACAGCACTCATTTGCTTATTCATTTTACACAGTAATAGCATTCATTCATTTATATGTTTTCTTACCTATTTATTGCATGCCTAATATGAACCAATGTTTTAGTTGCTGGGCATATCATAGGAGCAAAAAATATGAAGCCCCTCTTCCTGTGGAGCTTCTATTCTTGAGGAAAGAGACAGATAACAACCACTACCACAACCATTGCAGTGGCAAACAGCTCAACAAATCAAGATATAATACGTAAGAAGACAAATAAAACAGGGAGAGTGAGCACAATGTGATGAGTGCCATTTCAGATCAGGTGTGAGGGACAGCAGAGACCTGAATGAAGGTCTCATCAGGAAGGACAAGTTTGAGAGTCACTGAAGGAAGGTTTATCTTCTGATGGGCTACATTTACACCACACTAATCTAACAAGGCAATCAGAAAATAATATTAAATCAACCATTTGGTCTAATAAACATAATCTAAGAAGTGATCTGTCCTCTGAATCTGAATTTTTCATTCTTTATACCAGCTGTTTTTAATGGCACATGAATACAAAATAAGATATAGTCTTAGATTCACCAGTTCTCAGGGCAAAATAAAATCCCTGGGTACAGCTTCTGATGGTGAATCATCTTTGGTGATTATCACTCTTTTCTTATTCTGGAATTTTGGCAGCAAGTGATAAATCCAGGCAGTAGTTGGAAGCAGTGATTGCCGTCTCCCCGAGTGTGCAGTGAGTAAGTAGCTGTCACATGCCAGCAGGGATATCAGCAAACTAGATGGTGCTCACAGCAATCAGTCAACCAACAGAGATGCATTGAGTGATTTGAACTTAAAAAAATAAATCATTCTGCTGCTTTATGGAGAATGGACTCTCTGGAGAAAGAGTCAAAATGGGAAAACAGATGTGTGAAGGGCATCAGGAGTTCAAGTTGGAGCTGCCTGATACGTATGTTGAGAAGGCACATGGGTTATGCATGCCTAGGGTTTAGGGACAAAATGTCAGGGATAAAGATACAAATGTTACAGTCATGAGAGTGTAGACGGCCTCTAAAGTCATGGACCAGACATGATTACAATGGAGAGAGTTACCCAGTAAAGAGAAGGAGGCCCAGTACCAAGCTCTGGAGCATTCTGATATTTGCAGTCTCACAAGGAAAGGAAGCCAGGAAAGAAAACCAAGGCCAGGCACACTACAGGGAAGCCTGGAGAGTGTGACTTGAGGAAAGGCAAACCAAGGGAAGAGAATGTTTCAAAAAGGGAATGCCCCTCTGTGTCAAATGCTGTTGCAAAATGACTAGTAATTGTAGTAGAGTAATAATTTAACACTACTGGTAATAGTAGTAATGATAATAGCTAATGTGCTTATACCCTTATTATTTGTCAAATATTATTTTAAGTGTTTGCACGGATTATCCCATACAATCCTCACAATATTCCATATAATCCATCCTCACATGGATCATCTCATACAATTGTACATGGTGAATACAGGTACTGTCACAATTTTACAGATGAGGAGACTGTGAAACAGAATATCGGTAACAGGCTACTTCGTCATGTAATCTGATTACTTGATTTAGGAAGATAGAGACAGTTGATAGTCTTAAATGGAGCTGTTTCTGTAAAGCAGTGTAGGCTCTGGGCTGACTGGAGTGGTTTGAAGAGCAAAGGGGAGTGACAAAGTAGAGAGAGTGGATATGCACACACACACCATTAGTGTGTCTAGCACCTAAAATATTCAATAGTTGGTGGCTATTATTAAATAGTGCTGACAATATTTTATTGCAGTTATTCTTTCAGATAACTGTCTTTGCTGCTGAACTATGAGTACTCTTTGAGGGCACACCTTGTATTTTTTTACCTCTGTATTTCAGCCCTTACTCCAATTTCTCTCATCAGTTGAGTGTTCAATTAGTGTTGAGTAGGGTTAGAATAAGGAAGAAGTTAATGGAGGAAATTCATTTTGGAATGGCTTTATAGAGAGGTAGTAAATCAAGTATAGTATCAGCAGAGATGCTCAGACCATTGTTGAGTTCAACATACAAAATTTTGTGAAACGTTAGGGCAATAATTTATCCAAAATGTTCATTTACAGGATGATAGGTCTGTCTAGATCAGAGGTCCAAAGCTCAAAAGCCTAGGGCAATCAGGCTCCAATGGAAGTGAGTACATTGAGCCAGTTGTAAGCTTTGGAATAAGAAGACTGGGGCACATTGGAGAAAAGCCAGAAATCTAAAATTTTTATATGAAATTTTGTAATGCTGACATCTAATTCAATTTTTAATTTTTTTAAAAATGTTTATTTATTTTTGAAAGAGAGACAGAGCATGAGCAGGGCAAGAGGGGAGAGAGACACACACACAGAATCTGAAACAGGCTCCAGGCTCCGAGCTGTCAGCACAGAGCCCGACGCGGGGCTCGAACTCACACACGGCGAGATCATGGCCTGAAGTTGGACACTTAAACGACTGAGCTACTCAGGCGCCCCTCAATTTTTTGATAATACCGTTCATTGTAAAAACAAAAGATATCTGTGGAATGCAACTGGTCCAAGGGGCACTAATTTGACTTCTGGTCTGCACAAGGTCAATCCCGCTAGTCAAGAGAGTTGATTTGGGGGAGGGGGAAGGCAGAAATTGATCAAACTTACAGTAAAAAAGCGAATTAAAGAATTTTTTGACATAGTGTATCAGATTTTTAGATAGCATGACAGCTGATAGCTTAAAAATAAGAACCACAGAAGAAAAAATATATTTCAAGGTCTTTAATGAGAGTAGAAAGAGAAGCATAGGTAACCTGCCATAATTAGTATTTAAAGCAGATCTGCCTGAAGAATTGTGTGATCCAAGGAAAATCCAGATGCATGGGGATGGCTCTAAGGATCACTGTATGGTGTACAGTGTATTATATCTCTCTCCCAGTTTTGGTGATAGACTGAGGCAGCGTTCAGAGACGTGGAGGGTGTGAGGTCGACTTTTACTAAGGGAAAAAATGTCTTCCACAGTCAGGTACATATTTTGTAACCTCTCCGTACTCTCCACAGCATACTGCTTAGATCAAAAGAATGTATCTACAGAGATATGTGGAACATTATATTCTACAAAACTGTTGCCTGTACAATGCTGACAAATAATATTCTAATCTATCATTTAGTCTTAAATGATTTTTTTAGGCAAATCAATCACACTGTCTCCTAGGTAACCTCATAAGAAGTTTTCTTTCATTTTCTTTCACACATCACACCACTTCTCCTAATGGGATCTTAGGGGTTTGGCACCAAGAGAATGTGGAACTAAAGTGCTGTATGCAGGGGCCAGCTAATTCTTCAATGATGTGGACGTCAACTAAATTACTTCTTTTGATCAACAGGACAGCAGAGTGCTTTGTTGTCTGAATCCATAGAATGATACACCATTCATACAGAGATAGACCAAAGAAAGATTACGTAACCTAAAAAATTCTTTAAAAAGGCAGTACTGGATTTTTAAAGTATATTGGTACATCAGAATAAATTAGTGGGAAGCTGACTAACAATAATACTGTCTATCTTATCCCCCTATCTAAGTCTATAGTAATTGCTTAGTAGATAGTTCCCGGATTGAACTGAGCAATCACAGTACTTGAGCAAATAAACATGGAATGTCAGTTTACTCACAATTTTTTTTTTCTTTTTACAAATAAACAATGTTTGAACAAGTTACCCAAAAGAACAGGCTATCTTTCTTTAATGTGTTTCTGTTTTGACTGAATAATCTGTACAAGTTTCTTACCTGATATTTAAAAATAAGTAGTTCAATAAGCCTCAAATTTTAAATTAAAAATGAAAATTGATTACTTAAAATACAGCTCAAATCATAGATACACCTAGTACAATACTGTGGAAAGAATAAACTTTGCAACATGACATTCCTTAGGTCTAATATTATATACAATGACCCATCAAGGTTTACAATATGTAACTTTGTATCTTACCTCCCCCAAAGAATATATATGTCCTGGAAGAGAGAATCATACAGACTTCTTATTTGGGTTCCTGTGGCTACTTCTTGCATCTAATCATTTTTAAGCCTATATAAAACATGTCTAAATTAGAAATTTAAGCTTGTAAGAATATTATCTAAGGATACCTCCTTGCTCGCACCACAGGCAGGCCAACAGAAAATAAAACTCTAACAACAGAACGTTAGAACAGAGTTATTAGGCCAGGAAATCAAGGGCCGAAAAGTAGTGTGCGTAAGTTTCTACAGCTAATCAATAGGAGGGCTGCAAGTAGAATCCTAGATTGATGTTCCTTTACTTTATTAATGGACTGTTTTACAATTAAAAGCACGATATTCAAGGAAGACTTGAGAACTATAAATAAGATTCTAATTTAATTTTTGAATTTGTTATGGATATTAGCCCAACCATTTTCTAAATGGAGGCACAAAAATATAAAATCGTAAACCTTAATGGATCCAGTATTAATGTCAGATTATAGATCAAAAAAGCAAATGTTTAAGATCTTACATCACTATTATTTTGGAAGATGACTGAATTATTCTACACAAAAGTCTCACAACCAGTACATGCCTTTGAGCCATGCAAGTATGTGTCTCCTGCTTTTTTTTCCTTCTCTGACTTAGGAGGCTTCACACGCAAATATCATTGCTTGGTACAGTGAAACATGAAACAAGATAGCTGCTGACTATGGAAAGCCAAAGAGCACGGCAGCTTGCTTTAAGTGAGATCATTTAAAAATCAGTTTGCTTTAAGTTCATAAAATGTCATTTCATTAAACTGTTATCATGTATGAAATATCACAGCCATGCCAATGCTGTTTTATTTTTATAGCGAAGATATAAAAATGTCCCTTTATTATATAGTAGCACAAAGCACATTTTATATACATTTTGTTGAAATATTTATGAAATGATAGATCCCTAAGCTTAATTTTGAAATTTACTAAATAAAATCTCAGGGGTTGGTCTCTCCATGTATCCACTTCAACAGCACATGTACAGATCTGGAATTTACAGATATACTATTTACTACTCTTATTCTGTATCCAAAGCAGTATTATATAGTGTCCAGTACATGATAAATACTTGTCACAGGTTGATAAAGGAAGCAGTTTGCCTGATTCTGACTTTCTGCTTGGTTACTCTTGCTGAGATTATTGGCCCAATGACTATGGCTAGAGATTGTAGAGAAGGAGATATAGAATAGGCACGCAAACCAGAAACAAATCAGAGGTGGAGGCATCTGACTGCTTTGTGCCCCAGTGTGGTGGTGGTAGTGGCCGGGGCCTTCTGGGTATTTACTGGTGACAGAAGAAGCCCTATAATGTTTCAGTCTCCTACAAATTTTAGGCCCTTCTATGCCACTCAAGCACTGTATGTACCAGAAACTAGAAACAGGACAAGCAACAGACGTCCTTCTTGATTCATTATGTGAGTGGGTGTCTGATTATCCTTCCCATGTAATTCCTACAGGCAGGGGGAATAGCCAAAACACTACCAAGCTCAAATAGCCTGAGCATTAACCAGTCAGGGTGGGAGAGAAGAGCCTTAGTAGCATCCTGCTGAATATCCACATTGCCACAGTGAATGGTTTCAGTTTGGTAGGAAGAGGGTCCTCTCTGCTTTCCAAATGGGCTGGACTAAGCCTCTGTATTCCACTGCTCCAGAGGTGCCTGCTGCTGCCCTGTCACGCTCAGAACAGACGGAGAACGAGTGATGGAAAGTTAATATTGCCTTGAGAGTCTTAACCTTTTCAGCTGCTGACAAAGCGGCTCGCGGTCTGCCTGTTACTGCATCGCTCGGTTCAATTTCTTTTTTAATCATTTTGGGAAAGAAGAGGTAGGTGAGGAGTAGGGGCATGAAAGGCTTAAGAATACTTATAGTTAGGGGTGCCTGGGTGGCTCAGTCAGTTGAGAATCTGACTTCGGCTCAGGTCATGATCTCGCAGTCTGTGGGTTCGAGCTCCACGTCGGGCTCTGTGCTGACAGCTCAGAGCCTGGGGCCTGTTTTGGATTCTGTGTCTCCCTCTCTTTCTTCCCCTCCCCTGCTCACACTCTGTCTCTTTCTCTCTCAAAAAGAAATAAACATTAAAAAATTAAAAAAAAATACTTGTAGTTATCCATACTCTAAACAAACTGAAGTTCAACTTAGGCAAGAAAATATATCCCGAGAGTAATTGTAAAAGTTGCATTTTAACAGTGAAAATGACCATTCAAACAATCTGTATTTTTTTAAGGCAATTTGTAGAAAATAAAGAGCAAGTATTTGGATATTTCTTCTATTCAGATAAATGACAAGTTTGCAGTGCCAACAGTTTTTCTTCTTCAGGTCTTTGCATCCTGATTAAACCCTCATTTTCTTTATCGTCAAATAACTATCTCCAGCTGGTAAACTGCACCGAAGCACTGGCTTCAGAATACCCAGACACATTCATGGGAAGATTTTAATTCAGAGAAACACTATTTTTGTTAAATAGCTAATAATAACAACTATTTAAAAATTTTTGTCTGTTACTTTATTTAAACATAAAAAAATGAAGTTAAATCAATATATGACTATGGTAAAAATTCAAACAATATTGAAAAAAAGAAAATGGAAAGAACATCTCCTTTTCTTTACCCCCAATTATAGTTCTCTTCTGTAAAATAAATTATGGTTTACAGTTTCTTATTTATTCTTCCAGAATAAGGAAAAAAATGGAAAGAAGGACGAAAGGAGGGGAGGAGGAAGAAATAAGAACGATGCATACAGTGGGATTATTCGGTGTACTCCTTAGCATTTGGCTTTGTTTTATAGTATACTTTGGAACCCCTTCCCTACTTAGATCATTTTTGAGAAGTTTTTATTATGGGAATTTTCAAATACACAGCAAAATATGAAGTTTGGTACAATAAGCCCTGATACACCCCCATCAATTAAAATTGTTAACATTTTACCCAATTTGCTTATTTCATCTATTAACCATTTGTCTTTATTTCTTTGCTGAATCATGTCAAAGTAAACTGCAGATATCATGGTACTTCATTCCCAACTACTTCAGGACTTATCACTTAAAACAAAGAAAGAATAGGGGTGACTGGGTGACTCAGTTGGTTGAGCGTCCGACTTCATCTCAGGTCATGGTCTCACAGTTCATGAGTTTGAGCCCTGTGTGAGGCTTTGTGCTGACAGCTCAGAGACTGGGGCCTGCTTAGGACTCTGTGTCTCCTTCTCTCTCTGCCCGTCCCTAGCTTGTGTTCTGTCTCTGTCTGTCTCTCTCTCTTTTTCAAAAATAAATAAACATTAAAAAAAATAAAAACAAACATTATCCCATACATTTTTGTACCTAACAAAACCAACAATAATTCTCAAATATTATCTGAATCTAGTGACTACTAAAATATCTCCAATTATTTCCCAAGTATCATTACTAGATATGTTTTCTAACTTGTATTTAATTAAGAATCATACTTTGAATGTGGATACCAAATCTTGTCAATTTCTTATAATCTAGAACAATGCTCCACTCTGCATTTAAAAAAGTTAGACTGACTCTATGAAGAGATGAAAATTGTTCGGTTGTTTCCTCAGGGTGTTACTTGTTCCTCTATTCACTCACCTTTTTCATCAGCTAGCCAATATACTTACAGTTCATGAATGGCAAGAAGTGCATTTTATGCATTTAATCTCATTTAATCCTCAAAACAAAGCTGAGACATTAATACTATTGCTACATCTATTTTGCTGATAAGAAAACGGAAGTCGGAGAGATTAACTCAATTCTCTAAGGTCACATATCATTTGTGTTTTCCTCCCTGTTCTTTGTGTGTGTCTCACATGGTTTTGTCTAGTATTATATCATTTAGAGTTGAAAGGACTTAATTTTATAAAGAAAAAAAAGGCCCAGAGAGACCAGTTGTGTGATAGGCCTAGTCATGTAATTATTTAGTATGTAATTTTCAAATGTTAAAAGCATTTAATGAGTCGGTGTTGCTGTGGAAGGTCAGCTGGATCTTCACATGGTGGCATTACATTTGTGAATCTGCCAAGGTACAGAGCAGCGTTTACAAAGTGTGATATGCAAGGTAATGTTAGGCCCATGCATAAGTAATTTTTATTTTTGCAGTTATTTATTTTTATGCATTTTATTTTATTTTATTTTATTTTATTTTATTTTATTATTTTATTTTTTACATTTATTTATTTTTGAGACAGAGAGAGACAGAGCATGAACGGGGGAGGGTCAGAGAGAGGGAGACACAGAATCCGAAACAGGCTCCAGGCTCCTAGCTGTCAGCACAGAGCCCGACGCGGGGCCCGAACTCACGGACCGCGAGATCATGACCTGAGCCGAAGTCGGCCGCTTAACCGACTGAGCCACCCAGGCGCCCCTTATGCATTTTAGAGAAATACTATAACTAGTACACAAACCTTATATATTATTCTTTAGCTTGAGGCTCAGTTAAAAATAAAGGTGAGTTAACTTAAAATAAATTTAAAGAGAAATGTTAGGACAATAATGGGACAGAGAGCATATAGTTAGGGCAAAAACATCATGATGATGGAGGGGAATGACTCCAAAGAGGAGCTCTGTCTTTTAGGGTGAGGTAATATTATCCTAATTCATGTATAAAATCAGAGTGCAAATGTATCAATATATAATGAGAAATAAAATAGTTGTGTGTACTGAAATGCTCATCTATGTAGCAAATACATTATCTGTCTGTAGGCAGAACCCAAAATTAAAACAAAGAAAATTATTTAAATCACTCTTAGGTTTAACAACTTCAGGTCAAATATGCCAAGTTTATCCATCTTCAGAACAGTGGTGGCCTTGACAATGGGACCTATTGAAGCTCCACTGTCCAAAATTTCCTATCTCTTAGAGGTTACAAGGTGACCAATTCTCTCTTCTAGCTGATTAGATATGTTCACATTCAATATAGTCACTAGAAAGCCATGTCTGGAAGGGTGTTTTGCCTTTCAAAGGAATCATTAAATATCTCTGCTCCAACCCATCACTTTTTTGGATATACAATGTAACTCAGAGGTTATACTTACTTCTCTTACATCTAATTATGGTAGGCTCCAAATACTAACAGTTGGTGCTAGTGATCTTACCCTAGACTGTTGGCGTGTCCCCTTACTCTGTGAGTTTTCTCCTATACTACTTAGCAGGAAGTAATTTTCTCAGAACAAAGAACATTTCTCACCCTAAGGAATCTGAAACCTATAAAATCCCTCGCATGGGATTAGCATCTCACTCTGAACACATTTATAGTAAGTAAAATATATAATAAGTAAAATATATCCTCTTACTGCTTGTAGTTAATACAATGAAGATGTAGGCATGGTAATTTGCTACCAAAGTCCCACAGAGCTTAAACAATTTGCTCCTGGCTATCTTTCCTTCCTCTACTTTTTTTGTTACATTTACCTAATTCGGTAATAGAGATAAGGGGAGGATTTTGAGTGAATTCTTATCACTATATTCATTCAAAGGATCTAAAAATGAGGGTTGTTAAATCCACTACCGAGTTTGTCTATTTTTACCTTTTTAGGTAAATGCTGCTGGTTGCTGTGGATTCAGATGAAACCTGGAGACCAGGTACATTCATCTTCAAAGGTTAGCCACATATCCACCTATGTTCAGGTTAGGGATTAGAGATACATTTGGAGTTTTGATTGAATGGTACAGCAAGCCAAATTTCCAAATAAGACTATAGAAGCAACTATCTCAATTCCGCCCCCCAAGAGTTTACTCTCACAGGCTTGCAGCTAAATCAATATATGTGTTGACGTACCAAGGGCCACCTCCAATAAGAGTTTTGGTTTATTGTCTCCAATTCACAACAGGATATCATATTAGGAAAATTATTTGGGATAAAAAGCACAGTGCATACTGTTAAGAGAATACAAGGACAAGCTGCAAAACTGAAAGAAAACATTTACAAAGCACATACATTATAAAAGATTGCTCGCTAGATAGAATATGTACAGAACTATCAAATCCCGATAATGAGAAAACAATCATCCTCAGTTTTAAAAAGGAGATGAGCAAACAAATTGAATAGAAACTTCACCAAAGAATATATGCAGATGGAAAATAAGCACATGAAAAGTTATTCAAAATCGTCAGGAATTAGAGGAATACAGATTCAATTCACAAGATCTCACCACACACCTGTTAGCATGTCTCACTTAAAAATTTTGACTAGACCAACTGCTGCAAGAATGCAGAGCAACTAGGATTTTCATGAAGTGCTAGTGGTGGGAATACAAAACAGTACAGCCGCATCAGAAAATGGTTTGTAGTTTATTTAAGGAGTTGAGCATACACTTATCATGGGACCCAGCTATTCCACTTCCAGATATTTATCCAAGAGAAATGAAGACATACATCCACACAAAATCCGTACACAAATGTTTCTAGTAGCTTTATTCATAATTGACCTAAACTGGAAATAATTCAAATGTCATGAACTGGTGAAGGGATAAACAAATTGTGGTACCTTCACACAATGGTATACCACTCAGCACTGAAAAGGATAAACTGCTGATATGTAGCACCATGGATAAATCTCAAGTGCATGATGCTAGAAGAAAGAAGCCAGACTCGAAAGGCTACATACTATATGAAATTCCATTTTCATAGTCCTTGGTGAAAAAGGTAAAATGATAGGGAAAGAAATCAATTAGTGGTTGTTTGGACAGTGCAATGAAGGAGAGGAGGAAACTGATGATAAAAGAATATGGTAGAACTTTTGGGGTGGTGGAAATATTCTATATCTTGATTGTGATGATAGTATAGGTTTGTCAAAACTCATAGAACTATACATTAAAAAGGGCAAACAGTATCATATGTAAAGTATGCCTTAAAAATACCTGACAAACACAAACACAAAACAACAGATGGATATACTTGCATTATTGAGGCCTGAGCCTTACTGATCCCAAACCATAACTAGACCAACAGCATCTGTCATTTCTGGCCTGAGATTTTATTGTTTTCTGGCCAATGGAAGGGCTATTGTTTAATGTTAGGAAAGGAATTAAGAGAGCATTATTAATATTTAAGGTTCTTTTCTTTGTCAAATGGATGAAAACTGAGGATGTCCTACTAATTAAACAAATGTCTACTGAGGACATACTATGTTCCAGGCTCTGCTGCAACATTAGTTGGCAGAATGAAACTGCAGACAAAAATCTCTGCTCTTTTTGACAGAGATTATTAGAGAAGACAAAAATAAATGATAACCTAGATAAAATATATCTTATGTCAGATGGTCATAAGTTTGATGGAGGAAACAGAAAAAGCAGAGAACAAGGTAGTGAGAGCCAGTGGTATGGAGGTAGGTGGGTATGGTAAAGTTCTATCATGAAATCATTAAATATACGTGTGTCCTGTATTATACTGGGCACAGAAGCTAAAATGATGAGGAAAAATAGATAGTCTTTGGCTTCCTGGAGCATTCATCTAGTGGAGGAGAGACATTAAATAGCTATATAAACATGAAAACATACACTGCAATAATTGCTTTATATTTTGAAGAAAATTGTATGAAGGGTTCTATAATCAAACAAGTTTGAGAATGTTGTATACCATATGCAACCCTTTCTACTCCTCCCTTATTAATATATTAACATATTAGGAAACCCAAGAGTCTCCACAGTGACTATAAACATGTTTAATTGAATATTTTCCAAATGTATCTGTCTGTGGAATAGTTTGTCTACTAGTATCTCATATAATGTTCTATTGAAAGAGACCATAGGGACGTGCCTGGGTGACTCAGTAGGTTGGGTGTCTGACTCTTGATTTCGGCTGAGGTCATGATCTCATGATCAACTGAGTCTAGTGTTGGGCTCTGCACTGAGTGTGGAGCTTCCTTGGGATTCTCTCTCTCTCCCCCACCCTCTCTCTCTCTCCCCCTCCCCCACTTGCCCTCTCTCAAAATAAATAAATAAACATTAAAAAAGGAAGAGACACAGGAATAAATATTCATAGTATATTTTTTTCAATTATTCTTTCTTCATTAAATGGATATTAGCAGAAAGATAAAAAGGTAAGCCAAAACCACCAAGGAGAAAAAAAATACACTTTTGTTCGATATTTCTCTGTTTTTTGGTCTTTGAATAAGAGAATGAATCAGGAACTGAAAAGAACTGCGTGCTTTCTCCAGATCTATTTCTCAGAATCTGCCGGTTTGGCAACAGTTTCAACTTCCAAATGTAATATTCACACACCAAACTTCTTGACATAGAACCATAAAGAAATACTGACTTTTACTTAACTGATTTGCTGTGGTGGTATATTGCAGGATGGAACAAATGAGTTAATGTACTGATACTGTTGAATGCAAACGTTCATTACTGTGAGATAAAGAAGATTTAAATACCCACCAAGGGAAGGTAGGAAAAAATCCATGTAGGATTGGATTAGAATTAGAACTACCATTATAAATTTAAAATCAAAAAAATTCTTGGTACAGCTAGGGGCTACTATGCCACACAAAAATACAGTATTTACTAAAATATTTCTTATTCTACTCGTGACCAACTTTATGCGTCTTTTCAAATTACCTTCTTTTTTTCTTTTTCCTAACTCTATTGCCATGGTTTCGGTTGAGCTCAAAAGTGTTCCCTTAAAAGTGAAATTGTTTTGGAGATTTCAGCAACCACTGTCATGGCTTAGATTTTGAAATTTCTGAAGTGAAAAAAAAGAAGGATAAAGGAGAGACTAGACGTTGATTTTTCTGTCATCTGGATGGTTTCTAATTTATATGACCTAGCTTCAAGCAAAAAACAAACATTACAAATATCTCTATCCTCATTGATTTCTACAGCCTGCCTTAATTTGTCACATCCAGAGATAATTCTGAAGTCAATAGGCAGTCATTACATAAGATAGAGAAATTAAATGGGAGAAGAAGACAAAACCAGTTTCCAAAGATTAAAAAGAAGAAAATTAATTACAAGCAAAGTGCAGAGAAACTATAGTTTGGAATGAATCATGTCATACAGCTAATTAAAACACTAAAGCTCTCCTTTGACATAGAAAATAGGTGTTAGTGGATTTTTCCTTCTGAATGTGCAAATACAAATCAGGATGTGGGTTGGTTGGGTTTAATGTTTAATACCCAATTTCTTCCTCTGATATTTCAGCTTTTTCTGTTTTTATTTTACTGATCAAATAACCATATTATATAACAGATATTTGCTTTGTAGTGCTCCAGTAAATACTGATTTTGGTTAAAAAAAACTTTTAGGCTAGGGGTACCTGGGTGGTTCAATTGATTGAGTGTCCAGCTTTGGCTCAGGTTGTGATCTCACAGTTCGTGAGTTCAAGCCCACCATTGGCTTGCTATTGTCAGCTCAGAGCCTGCTTTGGATCCTCTGTCCCCTCTCTCTGCCCCTCCCCCACTTTTGCTTTCTCAAAAATAAATAAAACTTGAAAAAACATTAAAAAAAAGCTTTAGCCTATTATGTAGTATTTGAAAGCGCTTCAAATAAAGGAATAACAAAGCTACTACAAAAGGAGTAAACTGATGAAGGTCAGAATGATTGTGGCTAGGTCTCTACTGCCTCAAAGGTTAGCTATCTACTTTTATTTCTATGGCATTTTGTGGCCTTTAAAGTTGCAGACTGGTCTATACTTAAAAACAAAGTACATGACTTGGATTTTAAATTGTTTGAAAGAAAAAGATGGAAGGTTTTATACTTTTCTATTTTACTTTCACTTCAGCGTGCAGTACTCCAAAATTTTTCCGAAGTTCCAGGCACCTCCATGACAAGTTATTTGTAGAAAATAAAATAAAATCTATATTCCTCATGATGCATGCCTGAGATTTATTCTTCAATTAGGCTTGGCCCTCTATTCCTTATGGAATGAAATTTGGTCCAACGGAACAGTAAATACTTTAAGTTGATAGAAAATCACTAGCTGGTTGATCAGTTGGGATTGACCAATCTGTAGACAGCTATTCAGTAATTTTTTTAATGAAATAGGTAATTATAGGCTATTTCCTACTAATAAACATTAAATGTTCCCCATGAACATTCTTCATAAGGTTTAATGCAAATAGAAAACTAAAGCAAACAGGACTCTGCAAGAACAAATAAACTAAAGAAACAGAAAACTACCTCTGAACCACTAACTAAAACAATTCCTCCAAATCCCTTTTCCAACATGGCAAACTAAGGAGCTAACTCCGCCTATTTAAAGCCACGCTTGAAAACAGATTGGAAGATAGTAAACATATGGATTTTGTGAATGTAAATTTAAGTTTTAGGATTAGATGGACCTGAAGTCAAATTCCAGCTCTTATTTAATAGTTGTTTGACCTTGAGCAAGGTACTCAAACTCAATTTTCTCACAAATAAAATGAAGATCATGTCTACATCAGAAGGTTGTTTTGAACATTGAATAAAATAATACATAAGATGTTTAGCACAGTGCTGACATCGAAGATAGTTTTTTTTTTTTAAATTTTCATTTTAATTATAATGACTATGAGTGTTCAGTTGCAGTTTTATTTCTGGTTCTGCACTGCACTGTGCTGTGTCTTGGGAAAACTATAAGGAAACATATTAAAGACAGTTGAAGGTCCAGATCTTGCTTTTGAGGAATTCCAACATAAATGAGAGTGGGAAGGTAGTAATGGTCAGGGGTCAAAGACTAGAATTTCATTCATAAGTCTTTCTAGAAGATGTAGGTGAATGAGCATACATCTATCCTCAGCCTACCTGTCAACACTGTCTCCCATTATTCTATTCATTTTAACATTTTATTGGTAGGCCTCACTGTTCCTAGAAAACTCTCTAACCATAGTAGGTTCTATGAGTTTGCTTAGAAAAGGTTTCTTTGTTTGGAATATTGTTACCCCACTGTATCTTGACCTATCTAAATTCTTCATAATACTTCCCAATACTATTGTAGAGTATCCATTTTTACCTCGTTGGTGTTCACATAGTAGTTAATATCAGGACTGGGACACTGCTCTATGTTATAGTTACTTGTATGCCTGTTTTATCTTCCTAAAGTGTTATGGTTACTAGATTCCATCCCCAATGCCCAGCAGAAGTTTCCTGTTACACAAGAGTCACTGCTGGCATTCAATGATTTATGTTCAATTAATCAGAAACAACTTTGTATTTTCAAAGCAAATAGCTATGTTACTTCAGCAGAATGGATGTTAACTATATATAAGAATATATTTGAGAAGAATCAGAAGATATCTTACTCTTGACTGCTTTATCTTGAGTTCACCATAATAGTTCATGCTCTGTAGTTGTATTTTGTAACTAATAAAATGGATGATTTATTATTTTGTTTTGGATCAGCTTAATATTGATTGCCTTAGGTTCTATCAATGGCCAGATACCTTAGAATATCACAATGGTACCACTGTTTTATGTAGTGCTCTTGTATGTTATGTATGTGTATATGTATATACATGTATATATTTATTTATTTATTTTCCAGAGAGAGAGAGAGAGAGAGAGAAAGAGAAAGAGAAAGAGAAAGAGAAAGAGAAAGAAAGAGAAAGAGAGAGAGAAAGAGAAAGGGTTCATGCATGTGAGTGAGCAGGGGAAGGGCAGAGGGAGAGAGAAAGAAAATCTTAAGCAGGCCTCATGCTCAGTGTGGAGACTGGGGCTCATTCTCACAATGGTGAGATTACAACTTTAACCAAAATTAAAATTCAGATGCTTAACCACTGAGCCACCCAGATGCCCCAGTGCTCTTGTATATTTTAACATTGAATATTAAGCTTACGAAAGAAAAAATTGCTTTCATTCAATGAATTTAAGATAGTATCAATTGTAAGGTGAATGAATCCCTTTTTGGATGTATTAAAATGTGCAAAAATGTGGATCATAATTACGATGAAGTATGATACAATAAACTCCTTAATGGTAGTACATATTAGGATGCTTCTGGTTGCAAGTTATAGAAGATTCAAATCAAAATTACTTAAACACAGATAACAATTAACTGCGGATAACAAAATTTCTTCTGTAGGTTCTGTTAAGTGGCTTAGCAGTGACATCACATCCCCAGGTTTTAACATATTTCCTCAGGGCAATAGCTTTTACCCTAATGCTTGAGCTGCTGCAACTGCAAGAGAGCTTATGCATCTGGCACCACTGGGTCACTTAGACCCACATTCAGAGACATGTTGCTTTCTGTATATCTCTTTTTATCAGTGGAAAATCCTTCTCAGAAGTTACCCTAGTAGACTTCTCCCCATGGTTCTTTGGGCAGTGTTGAATCACATGACTTTTCCCAAGTCAATTCCTGGTAGAGGGGATGAAATGACAATCTTTGGCTAAAGTGGTTCCTGTTCTAATTTTCTGGTGCTGATGCTAAGATTGTTGGTTTTTGAGAACATGGATGTGAGAATAGCACACACATCATTGTGAGCTGCTGCTAACAAGAACAAAGAAGGTATCTATTTGAGTCGGTACCCAATGTATCCATGGCAATGTTTATGCTTCCGCTTTATGCTTCTAAAGCCAGTTGTTTGCTCATTATTTTCAATGGCTGAGTACTAATATTCCATTGTATATACATATCACCTCTTCCTTATCCATTCATCAGTCAATAGACATTTGGGCTCTTTCTATAATTTGGCTATTGTTGATAATACTGCTATAAACATCAGGTGCATGTGTCACTTAGGATCAGTATTTTTGTATCCTTTGTGTAAATACCTAGTAGTGCAATTGCTGGGTCATAGGGTAGTCCTATTTTTAACTTTTTGAGGAGCCTCCAAACTGTTTTTCAGAGTGGCTGCACCAAGTTTGCATTCGCACCAACAGTGTAAGACAGTTCTGCATTCTCTGCATCTGTACCAACACCTGTTGCTGTTTGTGTTGTTAATGCTACAGGTATGAGGTGATATCTCATCATGGTTTTGATTTTGTATTTCTCTGACGACGAGTGATGTTGAATATCTTTTCATATGTATGCTATGAAATTGGATGTCTTTGGAAAGGTGTCTATTCATGTCTTCTACCCATTTATTAACTGGATCATTTATTTTTTGGGTGTTGAGTTTGATAAGTTCTTTATAGATTTTGGATACTAAATATCAGATATGTCATTTGCAAATATCTTCTCCCATTCTGTCGGTTGCCTTTTAGTTTTGTTGATTGTTTCCTTCACTGTGCAGAATTTTTTTATTTTGATGAAGTTCCAACAGTTCATTTTTTACTTTTGTTTCCTTTGCCCCTGAAGACATGTCTAATAATAAGTTGCTATAGCCGAGGTCAAAGATGCTGCTGCCCATTTTTTCCTCTAGGATTTTGATGGTTTCCTGTCTCATATTTAGGTCCTTCATCCATTTGAATTTATTTTGTGTATGGTGTAAGAAAGTGGTCCAGTTTCATTCTTCTGCATGTTGCTGCCCTGTTTTCCCAACACCATTGGTTAAGAAGACTGTCTTTTTTTCCATTGGATATTCTTTTCTGCTTTGTTGAAGATTAGTTGACCATATAGTCGTGGGTCCATTTCTGGATTTTCCATTCTGCTCCATTGATTTATGTGTCTGTTTTTGTGCCCAAACCATACTGTCTTGGTCACTACAGCTTTGAAATACAATCTGAAGTCTGGAATTATGATACCTCAAGCATTTGTTTTGTTTTTCAAGATTGCTTTGGCTATTCAGGGTCTTTTGTGTTTCCATATGAATTTTAGGATTGTTTGTTCTAGCTCTGTGAAGAATGCTGGTGTTATTTTGATAGGGACTGCATTAAATGTGTAGAATGCTTTGGGTAGTATAAACATTTTAACAATATTTGTTCTTGCAGTCCATAAGAATGGGATGTTTTCCATTTATTTGTATCATCTTCAATTTCTTTCATAAATGTTCTGTATAGTTTTCAGAGTATAGATCTTTTACGCCTTTGGTTAGGTTTATTCCTAGGTCTCTTATGGCTTTTGGTACAATTGTAAATGGGATTAATTCCTTGATTTCTCTTTCTGCTGCTTCATTACAGGTATATAGAAATGCAATAGATTTCTGTACTTTGATTTTGTATCCTGCAATATTACTGAATTTGTGCATCAGTTCTAGCAATTTTTTTAATGGAGTGTTTAGGGTTTTCTACATAGAGTATCATGTTGTCTTTGAATAGGAAAAGTTTGACTTTTTCCTTGATGATTTGGATCCCTTTTATATCTTTTTGTCCTCTGATTGCTGAGGCTAGGACTTCAGTACTATGTTAAATAACAATGGTGAGAGTGAACATCCCTGTCCTGTTCCTGACCATAGAGGAAATGCTCTCAGTTTTTTCTCATTGAGGATCGTAGCAGCTGTGATTTTTTCTTAGATGGCCTTTATGATGTTCAGATATTTTCCCTCTATTCATGCTTTGTTGAGGGTTCTTATAAAAAAATGGATGCTGTACTTTGTCAAATGCTTTTTCTCCATCTTGAGAGGATCATATGGTTCTTACCCTTCCTTTTATTAATGTGGTGTATCACATTGATTGATTTGCAAATATTGAACCATCCTGCAGCCTAGGAGTAAATCTCACTTGATCATGGTGAATTATTCTTTGAATGTACTGTTGGATTTGATTTGCTGGTATTTTGTTGAGGATTTTTGAATCCATGTTCATCATGGATATTGGCCTGTAATTCTTCTTTTTAATGGGGTCTTTGTCTTGTTTTGGAATCAAAGTAATGTTGGCCTTATAGAATGAGATTGGAGATTTTCCTTATATTTCTATTTTTTGAACAGTTTGGGAAGAATAGGTATTAATTCTTCTTTAAATGTTTGGTAGAATTCCCCTGGGAAACCATCTGGCCCTGGACTTTTGCTTGTTGGGATATTTTTGATTACTGATTCAATTTCTTTGCTAGTTATCTGTCTGTTCAAGTTTTCTATTTTTTCCTGTTTCTGTTTTGGTAGTTTATGTGTTTCTAGTAATTCATCCATTTCTTCTAGATTGTCCAGTTCAATGTTCTCTTATAATTGTTTGCATTTCTTTGCTGTTGGCTGTGATCTCTCCTCTCTCATACATGATTTTATTTATTTGGGTCCTTACTCATTTCTTTTTGATTAGTCTGGTTTGGGGTTTATTAATTTTATTAATTAATTTTTTCAAGAATCAGCTCCTGTTTTCATTTGATCTGTTTTATTGTTTTTTTCTGCTTGTTTCTATATCATTTATTTCTGCTCTTAATCTTTATTATTTCTCTCTTCAGCTGATTTTAGGCTTCATTTGTTGCCCTTTTTCTACCTCTATTAGGTGTAAGGTTATGTTCTTTATTTGAGATTTTTCTTGCTTCTTGAAGTAGGCCTGTATTACTATATACTTCCGGCCTGTATTGCTTTTGCTGCATCTCAAAGGTTTTGGATCACTGTCTTTTCATTATCATTTGTTTCCAAGTATTTTTTCTTATTTCTCCTTTAATTTCCTGGTTAACTCACTCATTCTTTAATAGGAAGTTCTTTAACTTCCATGTACTTGTGGTCTTTCCAAATTTTTTCTTATGATTGACTTCAAGTTTCATAGTGTTGTGTCTGGAAAATATGGATGGTATTATTTCAATCTTTTTGTAATTATTAAGGCCTGATTTATGACCCAGTGTGTGATCTATTCTAGAGGATGGCTCATGTGCACTCAAAAAGAATGTGTATTCTCTGCTTTAGGATGAAATGTTCTGAATACATCTGTTCAGTTCATCTGGTCCAGTGTGTCATTCAAAGCCATTGTTTCCTTTTTGTTTTTCTGCTTAGATGATCTGTTCATTGTTGTAAGTGGGGTGTTAAAGTCCGCAACTATTATTGTACTATTATCAATTATCAATGAGTTTCTTTATGTTTGTTATTGTTTTATACATTTGGGTTCTCCCAAGTTGAGTGCATAAATATTTACAATTGTTAGATCTTGTTTTATAGACCTCTTTATTATGATATAGTGCCCTTCTTCATCTCTGGTTACAGTCTTTGGCTTAAAATCTAGTTTGTCTGATGTAAGTATGGTTACTCCAGCTGTCTTTTGATGTCCATTAGCGTGACAAATAGTTCTCCATCCCCTCCCTTTTAATCTACAGGTGTCTTTAGGTCTAAAAAGAGTCTCTGGTAGGCAGCATACACATGGGTCTTGTGTTTTTGGGTTTCTTTTTAATCCATTCTGACACCCTGTGTCTTTGATTAGAGTTAGTCCATTTACATTCAGAGTGATTATTGATAGATAAGAATTTAGTGCCATTGTGTTACTTGTTAAGTTGTTGTTTCCGGAGATTTTCTTTCTTTCTAATCATTGTTGCTTTTGGTCTCTTGCAGTCCCTTTTAATATTTCTTACAGGCCTGGTTAAGTGGACATTGAACTCCTTTAGTTTTTGTTTGTTTGGGAAACTCATTATCTCTCCTTCTATTCTGAATGACAGCCTTGCTGGACAGAGTATTCTTGGCTGCAAATTGTTCCCATTCAGCATGTTGAATATATCATGGCACTCCCTTCTATCCTGCCAAGTTTTTGTGGAGAGATCTGCTGTTGACTTTGTCTTCCCTTGAAAATTAGGGACTTCTTTTCTCTTGCTGCTTTTAGGATTTTTTCTTTATATTTTGCAAATTTACCTACAATATGTCTTGGTGTTGGCTTGCTTTTATTGATTTTGATGGGAGTTCTTTGTGTCTCCTGGAGTTGGATGTCTCTTTCCTTCCCTAGATTAGGGAAGTTTGAAGTTTTCAGCTACAATTTCCTCCAATAAACCTTCTTCCCCATTTTCTCTCTCTTTTTCTAGGACTCCTATGATACAAATGATATTATGCTTTATGGAGTCAGTGAGTTCCCTAAGTCTATATCTGTGATCGACTATTTTTCTTTCCTTCTTCTTTTCAGCTTCATTATTTTCCATAATTTTATCTTCTATATCACTTATTTGTTCACTGCTTCTTCCACCCTTGTGGCTATTACATTCAATCAGTTTTGCAACTCACTTATAGCATTTTTTAAAATTTTGGCCTGACTAGTTTTTATGTCTTTTATCTCTGTGGTAAGGGACTCCCTGGTGTATTCTATATTTTTCTCAAGTCCAGCTAGTATCCTTATGATTGTTGCTTTAAATTCTGGATCAAGAATATTACTTATATCTGTTTTGATTAGGCCTCTGGCTGTGACCTTTCTTGTTCTTTCTTTTGGAATGAATTCCTCTGTCTTTGAATTTTGTCTAGGTCTCTTCTTCTTTGTGTTAGGAAAACCTGTTATGTTTCCTCCTCCTGAGACTAATGGCTTTATGAAGAGGAGGTCTTATACTGTCCAGGGCCTGGAACTTCAGGAAGTGTCTCTGATGCATGCTACGTGCACTCTGCTGCTGTGTTTTGGCTGTTCTTTCTCTCAGGTCACTACTCTATAGAGTTTTTCCTTGACTAGAGTGGGGTGTGTTTGGATCTTGGCCAGAGTGTAGTGAGTTTTAACTAGGTGTGCTCTAGTCTGCTTGTTAAAAGAGATTTGATGCTATTTCCTCTAGAGCTAAAGCTTTGTAGCAGACATGGTGCATGCAGGAGGGGTGCTGTTTGTGCTGGTCTTCTGGGGGAGAGTCCTGCTGCTCTGGTTCCCAGGCACTGTTGCCCTAGAAAAGCAGCACCTGCAGAGAGCAAGGGAGCCAGGCTTGGTGTAAGCAGTTAAGGCCACCATTGTTGGTGCTGTGCTGCTCACCGAAGCCAGCTTATTCTGAGGGGTAGGGAGATAAATGGTGCCAGCCCCCTCCCCCATCCTGGAGAGGGGAGTTCTCATCCACCACTGTCAGGGAAGCCCTCCTAGAAGAGTGAACAATCTCTGCTCATGTGTCCCAGGCATCCCTCAGATCCCTGCCTTCACCCTGACTGTTTCCAGGTTGTTTGCCCACCCAGCAGTGCAGTGCACCTGTGCTCAATCCCAGGCTGGCCAGCTGACTTTTAAAACTCCAAATTTTAGGGAGCTGGCATGGCATGGACCCATGCTTGTCCTCTAGGGGAAGGTTTGATTGTGCTGGGAATGATGCAGGTTTGTCCCAGAAGGGTAGTCATTCCAAAGCACAAGGGAGTAGATTTTGGAATAAAGCACGGCTAAGAGACAATGTCCAGGTTAGCTGCCCTCAGGCAATGTCTGTGCACCTATGCTGAGGGACAGGGGATGGTAATGGTGCCTACCAGCTCTTTTGTCCCCAGATAGGCAATGCCACCTCTCCCAGAATAGCTCCAAGGAGGGGAACTGTCTCTCCCAATGTGTTCCAGGGGATCCTCAGATCATGCCCTCTGCTCCTGGGCTATCTGCCCTACTTCTCCACAGGAGCACCACAGTGCCCTCATGGTTCCACACTGGCCATGCTGAACACCTCTACAACTCTGGTCTTTGAGGCCTGTTGGTTGTAAAACCCCATGAAAATTAGCCCCTCTCATGTTCCCAGTCAATATCTTTGGGGAAGTGTTTTCCTTGTGTGATTTCCCCCTATGCCCCTCTCTCTCATCTCTCTCTGTGACCAGGGCTCCCTCCCCTCTACAGCATCTGTGACCCTTTTCTCCCCCAAATTACATCTCTGCACCTCCTATATTCATGTTGCAGCCTCTTCTCTCCTATAGCTGTGCATTTTGTTCTGTCAGTTCTCAGATCAATTTCTTGGGTATTCAGAACGATTTGATATTTATCCAGCTGTGCTTGAGGGAAGAAGCGAGCCCAGGGTCCTCCTACTACTCTACCATCTTACCTCCCCCTCTGGCCCTGTCTAGTAGTTATTTTAAATGGGAGAGATTTTTTTTTTCATTCTTTTTGCTACTGATATTGTGAATAACATATATAGGGAGACCCTGAATTTTTGTGTAATCAAGTATAGCCAACTTATTTTATAAATTGTTTCATTAAGTATTTATTTGCTGATATACTTAGGTTTTCCTCCGTGGACATTCATATCACCTATAAGTAATAATAATCTTGGCAATTTTGCCCCTTCTTTTCTAATACTCATACTTTTATCTATTATATTGTTTAATTTCATTTTCTAAAACTTTCAGAAAAATAATGAATGCTAATAGTGTTAGTGGGGTCTTGGTCTTATCTTCACCTTAGAAGAACATGACTTCAATATCTCCTTGTTTCTCAGTTTCTGGTAGATTATAATTTCAAGAAAAAAATACTTATATTTCTAGTTTACTAAGAAATTCATTGGCAATAAAAGTTGATATTTTTACAATTACCTTAAAATACCCTTGATGGTGTAAATTCCTAGAAACATATAACCTACCAAAACTGAATCAGGAAGAAATAGAAAATTTAAGCAGATATATTGGCAATAACGAAATTGAATCAGAAATAATAAAAACAAACAAAACACTCGTTCAGGACCAGACAACTTCACCAGCAAATTCTATCAAACACTTAAAGAAGAGTTAATACCTACTCTTCTCAAACTATTCCAAAATATACAAGAGGAAGGAAAACTTCCAAATTCATTCTATGAGACCAGTATCACCCTGATCCCAAAAGCACACAAAGACACCACAAAAAAAGACAACTATAGGTCAATATCTCTCATGAATATGGATGCAAAAATCCTCAACAAAATATTAGCAAACTGAATCCAACAATATAGTTAAAAAATCACACACCACAATTGAGTGGGATTTATTCCTGGGATTCAATGATGGTTCAATATTTACAAAACAATCAATGACATCATGTCAATAAGGGAAAGGATAAAAACCATCTGATCACCTCATTAGATGCAGAAAAAAACATTGGACAAAGCACAACATCAATTTATGATAAAAACCCTCTGCAAAGTAGGTCTAGGGGGGAACATACCTCAACATAATAAAGGTCTTATAAGAAAAAGCCAACATAATACTTCATGGTGAAAAACTAAGGGCGTTTCCCCTAAAGTCAGGAATAAGACAAGGATGTCTACTCTCACCATTTTATTCAAAATAGTGCCAGAAGTTCTAGCCATAGCAATTAGACAACATAAAGAAATACAAAGCATCCAAATTGGTAAGGAAGAGATAAAGTTCTCACTATTTGCAGATGACATGATACTGTATAGAGAAAACCTTAAAGATTCCACCAAAAAACTACTAGAACTGATAAAAGACTTCAGTAAGGTCCCAGAATACAAAATCAATGTACAGAAACCTATTGCCTTCTGTATACTAGTAATAAAGCAGCAGAAATTGAAATTAAGAAAACAATCCCATTTACATTACACCAAAAACAATAAGATACCTAGGAATAAGTTAAACTCAAAGAGGTAAAAGGCCTGTACTCTGAAAATTATAAAACACTGATGAAAGAAGTTCAAGATGATGTAAGGAAATGGAAAGTCATTCTATACTCATGGGTTGGCAGAACAAATATTGTTAAAATGTCTATATTACTCAAAGCAATCTATGGATTTAATGCAATCCCTATCAAAAAGGCAACAATATTTTTCACAGAACCAGAATATAGAATCCTAAAATTTTTATGGAAGACCTCAAGTAGCCAAGACAATCTTGAAAAAGAAAAACAAAACTGGCAATTTCACACTTCCAGATTTCAAGTTATATTACAAAGTGGTAGTAATGAAAACAGTACGGTACAGGCATAAAACTAGGCACATTGATCAATGGAATAGAATAGAAAACCGAGAAATAAACACACAGTTATATGGTCAATTAATTATATGGTCAATTAATCTCCAACAAAGGAGGAATGGATATACAATGGAAAAAGATAGTCTCTTAAACATATGGTGTTGGAAAAACTGGACAGCTACATGCAAAAGAATGGAACTGAACTACTTTCTTTTACCATAAACAAACACAAACACAAAGTGTATTAAAGATTTAAATGTGAAACCTTAAACCATAAAAATCCTTGAAGATAGCACTGCAGTAATGCTTCTGATGTTAGCTGTAGCAGTATTTTTCTAGATAGGTCTCCTGAGGCAAGAGAAATAAAGCAAAAATAAAACTATTGACACTACATCAAAATAAAAAAGTTTCTGCACAGTGAAGGAAACAATCAACAAACGAAAAGGCAACCTACTGAATGGGAGAAGATATTTGCAAATGACATATACATTGAAGTGTTAGAATCTAAAATATATAAAGAACTGATGCAACTCAACACCCAAAAAACAAATAATCCAATTTAAAAATGGACAGAAGACATGTATAGCCATTTCTTCAAAGAGGACATGTAGATGGCCAACAGACACATGAAAAGATGCTCAACATCAATCATCATCAAGGAAATGCAAATCAAAACTAAAATGAGATCACCTCATACCTGTCAGAATGGCTAAACTCAAAACCATAAGAAACAGCAAGTTTTGGCAAGGATGTGGAGAAAGGCAAACTCTCTTGCACTGTTTACAGGAATTCAAACTGGTGGAGCCACTCTGGAAAACAGTATGGGGGGTTCTTAAAAAATTAAAAATAGAACTACTCTATGGTCCAGTAATCACGTTGGATATTTCCCCCAAAGTAGAAAAAAACATAGTTCAAAGGGATATATACACCCCTATCTTTATTGAAGCATTATTTTACAATAGCCAAACTATGGAAGCAGCCCATATCCATCCATAGATGAATGGATAAAGATGGCATAGCATACACGCATACAGACACACACACACCAAAAAAAACCCCAAAAAACAAAAAAAAACCCAAAACCCCCCCCCACACACGATGGAATATTATTCAGTCATAAAAAGGATGAAATTTTGCCATTTGCAACAACATGGATAGAGCTACAGAGTATAATGCTAAGGGAAAAGAGTCAGTCAGAGAAAGACAAATACCATATGATCTCATTTATATGTGGAATTCAGAAACAAAATAAATGGGCAAAGGAAAAGAGAGACAGAGAGAGAAAGAAATCAAGAAACATATTCTTAACTATAAAGAACAGACTGGTTGCCACCAGAGAGGAGGTGGGTGGGAGGATGGGTCAAATAGGGGATGAGGATTAAAAAGTACACTTATCATGATAAAAAAAAAATAAAATTAAAAAAAATCAAAAAGTGGAACATGAAACACATGAGAAGTAAAAAAAAAAAATTCTTTAAAAACCCTTAATGTTTATTTTTAAATTCCTGTAAGACCTTTTTTATATAGTAAATACTTTAAAAAGCAAAAAGTATAGATGAGTTTTGCAATATCTTGACCTATTTTTATTGTGCCCCCCACAAGATAAAGCACGGCAAGAAATTAGTGAATTGCCAAATACTAGTTCTTTTTTTTTTTTTTTTTAAATTTTTTTTTTTTTAATGTTTATTTATTTTTGAGACAGAGAGAGACAGAGCATGAACGGGGGAGGGGCAGAGAGAGAGGGAGACACAGAATTGGAAGCAGGCTCCAGGCTCTGAGCTGTCAGCCCAGAGCCCGACGCGGGGCTCAAACTCACGGACCACGAGATCATGACCCGAGCTGAAGTCGGACCCTTAACCAACTGAGCCACCCAGGCGCCCCGCCAAATACTAGTTCTATCAAATATGGGCTTCCCTTCCAACATATCTGAAAAGGCATCCTCAGAAGACAAGAGTTTAAGAATGTTTTAAAAACATTTTTCCCTATAGACGTAACATGTATTCATTGTTTTTTAAGTTACAAATTTAAAAAAGACAAAAGAAAAACAAAAGTGCATATGATCAAAAACAGAAGATAATTACTAATATATTTTTGATATTTGTTTTTTATATATTTTCTTTCCTCTAATATGTGTACAAAATACACGTGTATTAAAATAGAATTATAATTTTATATCTTGATTTTAAAATAGGATTAAAAATAGCAGTTATATAGAAAGTACAAAAAGAAGGTCGAGGATTGTCCAAGTTAGTAAATCTTCATAAATTTCCCATGATCCACTGTGAGAGTCTGGCATTATTATCAATACTCATGCTATTCCTTAATGCAAGTAGGATTTTAAAAATTTCCCCATTGTAAAATATTACAAAATGTCTGAAAAATAGCAAAACTTATCTAATATTTTTAAAAAGCAAAGAAAAGGTTGTTTAAATTTTGACTATCAGTCTACAAGACATAAGAAAGTTGGATCACTTATCTTAGGCAAAGCAACTATAGAGCCCAGTGGATTCAATGTGTTACTGGGAATTACAACATAGAAGATTATCAGAGAACTGATTAGCTTGCATTGTGGAATTCTATGCTGATTCACAATTCAAAAGCACAGTGATCAAGCTGTAGTAGGAAGCACACCTCACCACTACAAGAACAAAAAAAGGCCCCAATGATGTCTGTTAAAACCATTTGACTCATGGTTTCAGGCAAAGATTTTAAAAGGTTAATGTCTCATTTACTGCAAACATATTACCACAGGGAAGAAAATATTCAATTTTTAGGTCCACTATTCATAAATTAACTGTCCAATGATAAAAGGAACAAACTAGATCTTTCAAAGAAATAGGTAATTTTCTTAACTGCCCTTTAACAATGAAAGATGGATTTGCATACAGCTTTAGAACGAAGTAAGTTAATTCCTTTGTTTATCCACAGGCTATCACCAACCCCCTAAAAAGTCCCACGTTAATGATTATATATAAAGACATTTTTATCAGGCTTCTCCCAGTTATGTCAGGAACTAAAGCAATTCATCAAGAGGCCACTCATTCCCTTTTTCAAATTAAACAATCTGTTAGATATTCTTTTCCATCAGAGAAGAAATATGATGGATTCTAGTTCCCAGGCTGTAAATGGTTTTTGAGTCTTCTTGGCTGAAATGTTTCTGCTTAAACTTTGAAAAAACTTTCACAAGGCAAAGTCATCCTTAAGGTTAAAGCAGATGTGCTGCAGGAGCATAAGACCACTGCAGCCATGGCATATGAGAGGGAACTAGCAGCTGGATACTAGATGCTCATTTTAGAAACCACGAGTTTCAAACATTAAAAGATTAGGCTTTACTAGGTAAAGAAAATTGCCTCATGGTGAATTGCACGTCTGTGAAGCTGTCGTTAAACTCATTTCCACAAGGCTTTAGCTTGTTTGACTGAGATGGAACTGTGTGACCCAAGGGCACTCCACTACCTTCAAATTTGCTTGGTATGCTGAAATTCTCACAGAACTCCTTCTTGCTGAGCACTGCACCCTTAACCATGTCTTAACTACAACTCCCTGGCAATGTCTATTTACACCATAAATAGTCTTTATACATATATATTTCTACCAGCTATCATGCCAGGGTGTTAATGCAAAAATGACTTTGTAACACTTTCATAAGTGAAACTCCAACATGCAGCCTGGATTTGGCCAGAAGGAGAATTCTGAGAAAATGAAAGAAAATGATGAAGGGCCAGAAAGGACAGCTTTGCTATTATTTAACAGGAATATAATGTTGTATCATTAAAAAGCCCAGTTTTTAAAAACAAACATATTTGGAGACACTGTACATATGCCTAGGATTATTCTCTATAGGCACTGAAGTAATTAAGTTCTTATATGGCAAACTAATCAACATAAAAATTAATCAAAAGCTTGAGGTCTCAATAGGTTTTATGTTTTTTGTTTTACCCCAAATGAACCAGGAAGGGAATTTCCTAAAAACTTCTGCCCTAAGGTTGGCTCTATGACCCTGACATCTAAAAATTCACTTGGCTTGTGACAGATTTTGATCCCTAGGTTCTGTCTTGGAATCAGATGTGTTTTCCTCCTTGGTCCTCCCCTTAGTCACAGACACTTTTTCAAACACAGAGGTCTGCTCTGTTGCCTATATTTTGAGGTCTGGGCTGGTTTGGAATTAAACTTGTTAAAGAGGCAAACCTTTTGGAATGATTACCACTACTAGGTATGGTTCTCACTTCCCACCTGAAATAATACTATTACAAGAAACCTTGTGGTTATCGATATTTCCCTATGGCCTGAAAATTCCTTCTTTGGGAGGGGAGTTTGTCAGTCCCAGAGGGATATGTATTGACACCTTTGGATAGTGATAGTGTACAATTTGGAGCTGGTACAGGTACACACTTTTGACCATGAAATGGTAAATCTTTCCCTGGAGCAGAAATCCCAGAAGAGATGTAGAGATAGGCTTTCTATAAGGAGCATGCATTTTCCTGTATGCACAGGAAAAGGCTCATTACAGCCCATCAAAAAGACAAGTCCATTGATTTTACGTATAGTTGAATTCCTCATTATCTATATACTCTGCCTACTTTTAACAAACCAAGTAATATTTCAACCCTTATGTGGTTGAATCTTTCCATGTAAATAAAATACATCCATAGAAACAGGATCAATAGGTTAGTCTTTCTCGTATGTAACCCTTATCCCAAAACATGAGATAACATTAAAAGATAGTACTGTCTTCTTATTTTTCTCTTATCCTCTTTAAGTATAACCTCTTCTTCCTCTCAGAAAAATACCATAGCTCTAGTAATAAATACCCATATTTTGCAAAAGTTTAGCATCCCCCCTTTTTATAAAATAGTTCTCATCTATCTTTAAATTGTCATTTCTCCTTCTCTTTTACCTTCACTATTTTGCTTGGCTTGTAGTATTTATTTCTCTACCACTGGCAAAGGTGGTACCAGTCAGCCTCCAATGTCTTCTTTCCATGTCTACTTCTCCATTATTTCCCTGGCTTATTCTCCTTGCACTGATCCCATTGTGGTAAACACTATGGTTACTCACTCAACATTTATTCCATTCCTTTTCTGTGGGGAAGCAAAAGTACAATGAAGGAATTACCTTATTGTGATCAGTCTTTGGGCTTTTCCATCCTCTTTGGCAGTAATTAGTTCAAGAACAGCATGTGACAAGAACTAGGACAAATAGTACTAAAATTTGTATGAAACCACAAAAGAACCCAAATAGCCTAAGCAGTCTTGAGAAAGAAGAACAGAACTAGAGGTAACACAATTCCAGGTTTCAAGATATACTACAAACCTGTAGTAACCAAAACAGTATGATACTGGCACAAAAATAGACACATAGATCAATGGAACATAATAGAAAACTCAGAAATAAACCCACAGTGATATGGTCAATTAATCATCAAAAAAGGAGGCAAGAATATGCAATGGGAAAAAGTATATTCAACAAATTGTATTGGAAAAACTGGACAGCTACATGCAAAAGATTAAAACTGGACCATTTTCTTACAGCATACGCAAAAATAAACTCAAAATGGATTAAGAACCTAAATGTGATAGCTGAAACCATAAAAATCCAAGAAAAGAGCACAGTAATTTCTCTGACATTGGCTGTAACAAATCTTTCTAGATATGTCTCCTCAAGCAAGGGAAACAAAAGCAAAAATAAATAATTGGGACTAGCATTGGTACAGTGGTAGAAACCACCATCAACAAAACAGAAAAGCAACCTACTGAATAGGAGAAGATATTTGCAAATGATAATTCTGAAAAGGGATTAATATCCAAAATATATAAAGAACTTATACAACTCAACACTAATTATAGTACTATGATTAAAAAATGAACAGAAAACCTGAATAGACATTTTTTCTAGAGAAGACATACAGATGGCCAACAGACACATGAAAAGATGATCAACACCGCTGATCCTCTGGGAAATGCTAATCAAAACCATAATAAGATATCACCTTATACATATCACTATGGCTGAAATAAAAAAGACAAGAAAGAACAGGTGTTGGTGAGCATGTGGAGAAAAAGAACCCCTCATGCACTGTTGGTGGGAATATAAGTTCATGCAGCCTCTGTGGAAAACAGAGGTTCCTCAAAAAATTAAAAATAGAAATAGTATAGGATCCAATAATTCTACTCTTGAGTATTTACCCAAAGAAAACAAAAACACTAATTTAAAAAGATACATGCACTTCCATTGTAGCATTATTTATAATAGCCAAGATATGGAAAAACCCAAAAGTGCATTGACAGGCAAATGGATAAAGAAGACATGGTATATATGTCTGTGTATGTATTCATATACATTTGTATATGTGCATATACACACAATGGAATATTACTTAGACATAAACAAGAATGAGATTTTGCCAGTTAAAACAACATGGATGGACCTAGAGGCCATTATGCTAAGTGAAATAAGTTAGTCAGAGAAAGACAAACACCATATGATTTCACTTATATCTGGAACCCCAAAAACAAAACAAAGAGCAGAATCCAACCTATAAATACTGAGAACAAACTAAGGATTGCTAGAGGCTTCCAGTAATGGAATGAATAAGTTATGGGGATGAAAGTCACACTATAGGGAATATAGTCAATGGTACTATAATAGCGTTGTATGGTGATAGATGGTAGCTACGCTTGTGAACATAGCATAATGTATGAAGTTGTTGAATCACTATGTTGTATACCGGAAGCTAGTGTAAAATTGTGTGTCAACTATATTCAAATAAAATAGATAGATAGATAAATAAATAAATAAATAAATAAGAATAAAAAGAACAGCATGTGATACAATAATGGACAAGAAATACAGATAGATGTGCCCTGGTGGCTTCTGAGAACATCTCCCTATCTCCTACTAGAGAATAGCTGAAGTTAATCTATATTCTTCTTGACCTGAACATGGAGTATATAATACCTACTGGAAGTCATTCTAAATCAAAGGGGAACCAGCCTCAGGAAGAGGATAATACTCTGGATGGCAGAACAGAGAGTACAGAAAAAGTCTAGGACCTAAGGCTATTATCGAGCCCTTAGACCCTGCCCCATCTTCACTCTGCTTCCTTATTGCTTAAATCAGCTTGAGTTGGCTTTTTTGTTATTTGTAGTCCAAAGGACCCACCCAAACCAACACACTTTGATCCATGTATTACTAGCTGTAACAGTAAAAACTGTTGCATTGGCAAAGATAGCCTCCAAGGGGAAGCTCGGGTTTTACTTCCTTATAGTTTTCCTGTAAATCTAAGTCACAAAAAACACAATAGATTATTACTGGTCTCTATGTCTAAACAGCTTGAATATCCAAAAATATTTGTATGATCATGACAACTTGTTAGCTTCTGGTTGGGTTAAAAATAACAAACTAGACAGCAGCCATGAAGTTATAAAGATAAGTAAATCATGGGTACTTTTCTCAAGACACAACATCTAGGACGAGAATGAGCAATGGATACATCAATAAGTATATATCTTTTGATCTAATGATGAATTACTCTAGGATCATTAGAAGCCAATATCATCATTGAATCCTTGAGGTGGCTTTCACTTGCTACATGAGATGAAATCCATGTAGAGTACAGAGGATTACTCATATTTATGAAAGAGATCCTGGAATAATGGTATTGATATTAAAGGACAGTTCTTAATTTCAGGATTATGGTCCCTTAAATCTACTTTTATCATAGTTATGGGTTGTGTTCAGAATATGTAACATCTTTGGGGCCATTAGAGCTACTTCAATTTCAGTATTCTGGGATTAAGACCATTTCTTGCCTATGGATCTGAGCCCTGTCTAAATTCTTAAAGGCTTTACATTCAAAGATAGTAATTTTCAGACCATTTGATTAAGATGTACCTTTATTCAACTAGTTATCTTTCCTATCTCTATTTTTCTATGTATGTATTATAATTACACACACACACACACATTACCTAACTAATACAAAACTCTGAAGGTAATCAGACATGTCATCCCCAAATAAGTCACTTCGTCATATTATTTTGAGCTGTGGGTTACTGAGAAATAGCAAATACATAAAAGGCTCTCTGACCTCTCCCTTTTTACCTAAAAACAGGGCACAAATTTTCTCTGAAAAAGATGCCTTCCCTGTGCCAGGAAAACATTTTTATCACCAGAGATGGGGAGTTGATACCAAGAGGAAGCTGTACAAACAAACCTACTAAAATAACCCTTATTTTCCATTATTTCCCCCATATATTTCCTAATCACTTTTCCACAATTTACTGCCCCAGCCAAATCCCTTTTTCCTTTGTCTTGCCACATCTCCACAATCTACTATTCTTTGTTAAAATGGTAAATAAGCTCTCAGGCCTACCTGCTTCTTTGGGTCTTCATTTCTTATATATGAAGGCCTTTGTGTTCACATAAAAATATTAACAAATTAAATATGCAAGTTTTTCTCCTGTCAATCTGTATTTTATCAGTCTAAATAGCAGGTCCAGTCATGGAACCTTAGAAGGCAGAAGAAAAAAAATCTTTCCTCTACCAAACGCCTGTTTACCAAAACAATGGCTCTTTGTAAATCTTATAACTCTAATGTCAAATTAATTTAAGTCTCAACAAATAATAAACTATGTTACAGGCCAAATATGCCAGCGAGAGAGAGAGAGATATTATGAAAGAAACAACTTTAATGCCTCTCAAGGGGGAAAATAACTTCCCAAATCCCTATTTACAAAGCAACTTTCTCCCCTCTTAGTTATCCATTTACATTTGTTTAATTCTGATTGATGAAAAGCCAGTGTTGTTAGCTTCTCTTTCTTTTGTCTCAGGTAGCAGGTAATCATAATATTAACAATTTATATATTTTGCTACACCTTATTTAATTTACATGGGCAGTTAGACATATCAGCATGTTGGAATGCCTTCTTTTCATAATTTTGTCTATGGGAACACTGTTGCATAAATCGTCTGCACTAGAGGTAGCCATGGGTGAAATGGCCTTTCTTATTAAATGTCACAAGATTTAATGTCACAGTATAATTGGGATGGAAGGATAATTGCGCTAAGCTCAACATGTCTTTTTCTGCTAACACATTATTAATCCACAGGAGTGTTAAAATATGTTTAATAAAGGCCCCATTCACATGGAAATTGTTGGCACTTGCTAAAAATTACACTATTTCATTGCTCAGCCCTAAGAATTTCTAGTGGAATTCACAGCAAGTCTGATTTTCAAGTGACATTATAATAGAAGTCCACACTAAAAAAATTCAACATTTGTCCTGAAAGTATATTTTTTAAAGGATTAAAAATGGTCTTGTACTTGAAGCACTAATGCAATCTAGTATTACACTGGCAGGGCCATAGTTCATGTTTAACAAGTGCTTTGAAAGAAGATCTGTTTGGATATGTTCTTAGCTTTTTTACTTTCTCCTGCACCCCTTTCCCCCCCACACCTAGGCACACAGCAAACTTACATTGCTAAGTACTAGCCTCCTTTGCAGTAAGGTAGGGTCATATAACTAGCTCTAATGACTGTGGGCAGAAGCCATGAAAACCCGCTCCACAATTCTGGATGGTCTCTTATTCTCTGTACATAAAACAGAAGACCCAGGACAAGACTTTAAAACCTGATGCTTGCTGAATATCCCATAGTGACCTATGAGTGAGAAAAAAAATTATACTGCTACATTTCTGAAAATGTACGAGTGATTGCAACGTAGTTAGACAATCCTCTTTCTTCATTTCTTCTTTCTTTCCATATATTTTTTCATTTATCTAAGGGTAAAATGTACCTACTGAAGAAAGAAGGGAAAAATCATCTTCTAATACTCGATATTTTCTTATTGTTCAGTCAATGACAAACTACTTAACTTTGTTGGGCTTCACATTCCCAATCATTAACTCAAGGATGTATACTCATAAATTCATAATGTACAATCGTTTTTGTAGGCAAACCCCTGTTTCCATACCTTCGTGTAGGACCTCTCCCCTCAATGATACAACCTAGATGAGAATTTTTATTGTTTTTAATGGAGTTTATGATAAAAGAGTCTGTATCCTGGTTCCGGAGTCTATTCTGGCATTTATAGTGCCATTCTTGGTGAAATTTACTTGTAAAAGAGTCTAACCACCCACATTTGCATTTGCCTTACTTTCAATAGAGCATAATTCTTCCTATCAGTGAGAATATTTTGTTTTCCTCAATCTTTTCTTTTCTAGGCTACACTAAATCACACTGGCCTTTTAATCTTTTCTTACAAATGAGTCTCAAAACTTCAAGCAGTTTCAACTTTTCTATATCTCTCTTTCATAAGCCACAGCCACATAATTGATCTGTTTGGTAGAAAAGTAAACTGAAGCAGAAAAGAAATCCATACACCCAGCTGTTTATACAGACAAAACTACTTTTGGTTGCATGTTCCTTTTTCTTTTTTTTTCAAGTAGTTTTTATAGCCTTAAAGAATAGAATCTGGAACTCAAGACAGAATACTCAAGGAAAATTGTAATAAATGAACTTAAAGGAATAATTTTTATGGGTTTAAAGTGTTAGATGTCTAGGCATATTTTATAGTACAATCCATTTGGATTTAGTTATAATAATAGTTATTTTCATTTCAGCTAGGCATGTTCCCCATAGGTTTCTATCTATTAAGTATATTTGATCAGGCCACAACTGGACATGATTGAAAAACTTAGAGGCATATTTGCCCTAATCTATCTTTGTGACTATTTAAGTGGTAAGAACTCAACACACCCTTTTTTTTTGAAGAACCATGAGAAACAAAGTGAGCTAGTATAGAAAATCATACCATGGAAATTTTTAGACACTTTAATTAACTTAGCTTTATCGGCTTAAAAAATCTTAATAATTGTAAGATAATAGGAATGGGGGAGGGAATTCAACCAACAGTTTGGGACCCACTAAGACAGCAATATAACTTACCTAATAAATGCATAAGCAATTGTCATTGCTATACTTCTTCTCTATGGCTTACTGGAGCTTTAGAGACAGATACACTTGGATCAAAATTCTACTTCCTTCTTTTATTAACTCTGTAATTTAGTATCTCTGATCATCAAATTTCTTACCTGAAAAAGTGACAATAATGATATTTAATCTGCTCTGTGGTTCTGAGATTTATATAAGATATGAGGGATATGGCAGTTACCAGAGTGCCTGGAATATAGTAGGTGATTGTGGTGAACTATCTTTACTATTCTAACCATCTAAAAATGGAATCTGTTTCTTGCCACCTTGAATATGAGCCTTTTCTGAGACCTGCTTTGATCAAAAGAATGCAGCCACAACATTGCTATATAACTTCCAAAGCTGGGCCTTAAGAAACATTCACCTTTCACTCTCATGCTGGGAATGCCTCTTCTTTGAACACAGTCACCATGCCATGAGAAGCCCAAGTCACATTCAAAGGCCATGTGGAGGAGACCCAAGGCATTTGAGTTGACAGTCTCCTGTCAGCTAATGGTCAGCAAGTACCAAGCGCCAACCGTGTGAGTGAGCCTTCTTGGAAGCTCCAGGCCAGTCAAACCTCCAGAGAACTGCAGCCCTAGCCAACACTACATGGAAAAGGATAATCATCCAGCTGTGCCGAGTCAACCCACAGACACTTGAGATAATAGTTTTTTCTTAAGCCACAAAATCCATTTTTAAAAAGATTTTTTAAATGTTTATTTTTGACTTCTCCAAAGAAGACATCCAGATGGCCAACTGACACATGAAAAAATGCTCAACATCACTCATCATTAGGGAAATACAAATCAAAACCACGATGAGATACCACCTTACACCTGTCAGAATGGCTCACATTAACAACTCAGGCAACAACAGATGTTGGCGAGGATGCAGAGAAAGAGGATCTCTTTTGCATTGTTGGTGGCAATGCAAGCTGGTGCAGCCACTCTGGAAAACAACATGGATTTTCCTCAAAAAACTAAAAATAGAACTACCCTATGACCCAATAACGGCACCACTAGGCATTTATCCAAGGGATACAGGTGTGCTGTTTCTTTTTTTTCTTTTTCTTTTTTTTTTTTTTTTACAGGTGTGCTGTTTCAAAGGGACACATGGACCCCCATGTATATAGCAGCACTATCAACAATAGCCAAAGTATGGAAAGAGCCCAAATGTCCATCGATGGATGAATGGATAAAGAAGATGTGGTATATATATATATATATATATATATATATATATATATACACACACACACACACACACACACACACACACACACAATGGAGTATTACTTGGCAATCAAAAAGAATGAAATCTTGCCATTTGCAATTACATGGATGGAACTGGAGGGTATTATGCTAAGTGAAATTAGTCACTCAGAGAAAGAAAAAAATCATATGACTTCACTCATATGAAGACTTTAAGAGACAAAACAGATGAACATAAGGGAAGTGAAACAAAAAATAAAAACAGGGAGGGGACAAAACAGAAGAGACTCATAAATATGGAGAACAAACTGAGGGTTACGGGAGGGGTTGTGGGAGGGGGATGGGCTAAATGGATAAGGGGCACTAAGGAATCTACTCCTGAAATCATTGTTGCACTATATGCTAACTAGTTTGGATGTAAATTAAAAGAAAATAAAAAATAAAACAAGTTAAAAAAATAAAGAAATTTGAAGTTCAACAAATGAAATGCTTAGATATAAATCTAACAAAATATGTACATTTGATTTTTGTATTTGTTTTCCTAGGGGTGCCATATTAAAGCATCACAAATCAAGTGGCTTAAAAAAATGTTTATTTTTGAGAGAGTGCAAGCAGGGGAGGGGCAGAGAGAGGGGGACAGAGGATCCAGAGTGGGCTCTGTGCTGACAGGCTGACAGCAGTGAGCCCGATGTAGGACTCAAACTCACGTACGGCAAGATCATGACTTGAGCTGAAGTCATACACTCAACCAACTGAGCCACCCAAGTTCCTCAAGCCACAAAATTCTAAATTAAGCCACTAAGTTCTTAAGTTTTGGATAGTTTGTTACTTAGCAATAGATAGCCAAAACAGTGCTCAGTAAGTGGAGCAATTATTATTATTTTCCCCAATGATGAGGGAAAATAGCATACACTAGTATTTCTTTTCTTTACTTGAACACTTTAGGGTTCAATACATCCTGTACCGCCACTCAATGTGTGAATCCTCTCATTATATCACACAAATGTGGGTTCTTAAATGACTATAAATCATAGGGCAGAGAATATGCTTGTTCTAAAATCACAGCCTGTTTAAAGGGTGCAGCTCTCAAAGACTCACTCATTGTTCTTTGCCTATGGCCTTCCAAGATTTACATTCTGTTTGCCCCCTCCCCTGTTCCTTGTCTCATTTATCTTTGTGGACATCACAGACCTAACACCTAACTTGCCTATCTGCCCCCATTCCCTACCTTTATAGACTTTCTGTACTTTCCTTATAGTAGTTTATAAGTTTCTCCCTATGCTTACTATCTCTCTCCCGCCCCCACTCTTGACCTTGACTAGTTATCTCCCTAGAGCTATTACAACTAATGGATACTACTTTTAGATTTCCAGTCTCAGCCTTTCTTGTCCTACGCGGAATCATTGTTACTATGCCCAGTGAAGCACTAGACATAGTATTATCTTAATTGTAGGTATATAAATGCACAATGTCTTCTTTCCCCAGGACACAAATGAATGAAAATTATAGTAATCTACAACACAAAATGGCTATGTGATTCTAGGTAAATTTCCTAATAGAGGTGACAGTATCAAAATACAGAATGCATATTCAGTGACAAGTCATATTCTTTGCTTTCGATATATAACCAAGCTCGTGAGTCCCTTGAGAGTTTTTGCTTCCAGGGGAGCAAATTCTTGCCATCTCTGGTGCAATTTGTAATTCAGTATAATAACATGGGGGCAGCTGAGCAATTATTATGACAAGCTTGGCGTCAGTACATTAAAGTTGCCCTGTTTTGGGGAGCTAGCTTTCCTTTACCAAAAGAAGCCACAACCAGTTTAGGAACAGAGGACTTATTGTGTATGTGCAATGTAAAGAAAAAGGTTATTGTAAATTATAATGACTTAAGATTTCAGTATGAACAATACATTCTGTTCAGGAAATTTCCTCTTAAACATAGTAATTATTTTAATTATTTCTTTTCTGGCAATTTTTCCATTGAAATGTTCTCATTGTGTTGTTTTAATTGAGATAACTCAATTAAGCCATAGAAATTTGAAATTATTCAAAATTGCAGCAGTTTTCATTCTATGTGGATTAAAAAAAGTTTTTTCTTATAAAGTTTGAAGAAATGTTTTACACGTTTAGTCCTCAGCTATGTGTTTCTCGGCTGCCGCAATCTACCTCCATCTATATGGTAGGAGTCTTTCATATTTCCCAAGAATAGATCTCCTGGTGAGGACAATTCAGACTGCAAGGAAAGCAGGATTCAAGTTGAGATCCAGAAAGCCAATGAAGATCACATTTGGAAGCATCTGAGTGTCAAATGTGGACCTGAACAAGGAGGCAAAGAAAGCAATTCTAACAACTTGTTAATAGCATAGATAGAAATATTTAGATGACTAGCTTGTACGGATCACAGGTGTGATGAAAGGAGCTGTCTAATGAGGCTCCTTTCATCTTTACATTTGTGTAGTAATGCTCAATTTACAAAGAACTTCCACATCCTTTACCTCATTCAGTTCTTACAACAAACGCATGATGGAGGCCAGAATAGTAATGTTTTTCCCCTTTTCACCTATGAGAAACTGAGGTTCCAAAAAGATTGCTAACTTTCCTAATATTATTAATTTCATTAGGAGGCAATCCAAAACAGCCAATAAGACAGAGCTGTCATTATCTGTGTCCTCTGACTCCTGGGCTTGAGTCCTTAACTGTATCATTCTGTGGCTCAAATTTTGAGACACATAAAATTGTGAGTGGTGATAGATGAAGTTTAAAAATCACACAAAAGATCACATTTGCACAGTGCTAAGGAAGAACTAGAATTGGTTATCTTAATAGAATGCATGTTCAATAAATATTTCTTTATTAAAATCTTGACATATGCACTGAAAACTATACCTGTTTTCTGCAGGAGGAAAGCTAAAGAAGCTTTCCACACAGGATATCTATCAACAGTACCATTTCATTTGCTCACGCTAATTATTGACTAATGTGGTGACCTCCCTCATGTAAATGTGTTGCACAGACAAACAAGAATGAGTCTTGCTAAAGGAATATTATTCAAGAGGTGCTGTTTATCTTATGTGCTCTACTTTGTGGAGTTCTTATTTGGGACCACCCCACCCAGATGAGTCACCTCTAACAATACATTTTTTTTAAAACTCACGATTTTGTGAAGACAACAGAAAAATGAACAAATGATTACTCTGGGTTGCGAATTAAATGGTTAAATATAGTTTGTGTCTACAACAAACTGTAGGTAACATGTCTATAGTCAGAGTAAAATATTCTCTGGAAATTGTGGAAACCTGTAGAGAAATGTACTCAAAAGAAAGATTTCTCATCAAGACTGGCATTAGTATTATACTTTTATCCCAGATCATTGATCTACTTTTCTGCTGGTTACAAGCCTAGACTAATCTATAGTAGAAAGCCATTACCTTATATACAGGCCTTTAACACAAATGGCAGATTATCCGGAAATTATTTGTTTCTAAGTTTGCGGTTATTTGAAAATAGAGTCTTAGCCATATTTCTAAAGTGGTTTTCTTTCCATAAATATGCTTTACAAATTGCCCGTGATTAGTTGCTGATTACTCTGGAACTCTCCATTTGTGTGGCACTGCAGTTCAGTCTCTCTTTATACTCTCTTTGCTGGGAGCTCATTTAGTTCTGAAAATGCTAGTCGTAGCCTCTGTAAACTGCTGTTTTTCCAATCAGCCTGCTATCCTTTACTCAGCTGCTTCATGGTCCTAAGGCAAGGATTTTCATAGTTCCTGGCTATTTTCAAGAAAGTGGAGTAACTTTCAGATCAGTCTGTGATAAAACATAATCTGCCCCAATTGCAGATACTCTATGTCAATGTTATTTATTTATTTATTTATTTATTTATTTATTTATTTATTTATTTAATGTTTCAAGTTTTTATTTAAATTTTAGCTAGCTAACATATAGTGTAATATTGTTTTTAGGAGTAGAATTTAGTGATTCAACACTTTACATATAACACTCAGTGCTTATCCCAATAAGTGTCCTCCTTAATAGCCATCATCCATTTAGCCCATCCCCCCACCCACCTCCCCTCGAGCAACCCTCAGCTTGTTCTCTATAGTTAAGAGTCTCTTATGATTGGCCTCCCTCTCTTTTTTCCCCCTTCCCCTAAGTTCATCTGCTTGTTTCTTAAATTCCACATATCAATGAAATCATATGGTATTTGGCTATCTCTGACTGACTTGTTTTGCTTAGCATAATACACTCTAGCTCCATCCATGTCATTGCAGATAGCAAGATTTTATTCTTTTACATAGCCAAGCAATATTCCAGTGTGTGTGTGTGTGTGTGTGTGTGTGTGTGTGTGTGTGTGTACCATTTATCAGTTGATGGATACTTGGGCTCTTTCCATAATTTGGCTATTGTTGATATTGCTGCCATAAACATTGGAGTGCATGTGCCCCCTTGAATTAGTATTTTAAAATCCTTTGGGTAAATACCTATTAGTGCAATTGTTGGGTCATAGGGTAGTTCTATTTTTAACTTTTGAAGAACCCCCTTTTGTTTTCCAAATTGGTTGCACCAGTTTGCATTTGCACCAACAATGTAAGAGGGTTCTTCTTTCTTCACATCCTCACCAACACTTGTTGCTTCCTGTGTTGTTAATTTTAGCCATTCTGACAGGTGTGAGGTGGTATATCATTGTAGTTTTGATTTGTATTTCCCTGATGATGAGTGACATTGAGCATCTTTTCATGTGTCTGTTTGCCATGTAGATGTCTTCTTTGGAAAAGTGTCTATTCATGTCTCCTACCCATTTCTTAACTAGATTATTTTTTGGGCGTGGTGAGTTTGATAAGTTCTTTATAGATTTTGGATACTAACCCTTTACCAGATATGACATTTGAAAATATCATCTCCTATTCCAAAGGTTGCCTTTTAGTTTTATTTATTGTTTCCTTCACCATACAGAGGCTTTTTATCTTGATGAAATCCCAATAGTCATTTTTGCTTTTGTTTCCCTTGCCTCCAGAGACATGTCTAGTAAGAAGTTGCTATGGCCACAAAGAGGTTGCTGCCTGTGTTCTCCTCTAGGATTTTGATGGCTTCCTGTCTCACATTTAGGTCTTTGATCCATTTGGAGTTTATTTACTGGTTAAGGAGATTTTTTTCCCATTTGTTATTCTTTCCTGCTTTGTTGAAGATTAGTTGACCATACAGTTGTGGGTCATTTCTAAGTTTTCTATTCTGTTCCATTGATCTATGTGCCTCTTTTTGTGCCAGTACCATATTGTCTTGATCACTACAGCTTTGTAATATAACTTGAGGTCTGGAATTGTGACGCCTCCAGCTTGTTTTCTTTTTCAACATTACTTTAGCTATTCGGGGTCTTTTGTGTTGCCGTATAAATTTTAGAATTGCTTGTTCTAGTTCTGTGAAACATGCTGGTGTTATTTTGATAGGGATTGCATTAAATGTGTAGACTGTTTTGGTTTGTATAGACATTTTAACAATATTTTTCTTCCAGTCCAAAAACATGGGATGTTTTTCCATTTCTTTGTGTCATTTTCAATTTCCTTCACAAGTATTCTATAGTTCTCAGAGTATGTATCTTTTACCTCTTTGGTTAAGTTTATTCCTAGGTATCTCATGGGTTTTGGTGTGATTATAAATGGGATCGGTTCCTTGATTTCTCATTCTGCTGCTTCATTATTGGTGTATAGAAATGCAAGAGATTCCTATATGTTAATTTTGTATCCTACGACTTTGCCAAATTTGTATGTCAGTTCTAGCAATTTTTTGGTGTAGTCTTTAGGGTTTTCTACATAGATTATCCTGTTATCTGTGAATAATGAATGTTTGACTTCTTTCTTGAAATGCTGGATGCCTTTTATTTCTTTTTGTTGTCTGATTGCAGAAGCTAAGACTTCCAGTACTATGTTAACTAATAATGGTGAGAGTGGATATCTGTCTTGTTCCTGACCACATTGGAACCCCTGAGGATAATATTTTTCCCCACTGCAGATAATATTAATCATGGGTCTTTCATATATGGCCTTTTTGATGTTGAGGTATATTCCCTCTATCCATACTTTTTGAAGGTTTTTATCAAGAATGGATGCTATGTTTTGTCAAACGCTTTTTCTGCCATCTGTTGAGGGGATCATATGGTTCTTATCCTTTCTTATTATGCCAATGTTTTTAAAATTGTGGTTACAGACCTACAGATCCTGAAACCTGCATAAAATATGAATCTGTGATCGAGATTTTGTTTATAAGTGGTAACTGACTTTTTATATAAGACATATTTCTTATTAGGATCATGATATTAAAAACTTTGAATATTACTCTTCTATGTTATTTAATGTATAATTGTAGGTATCCAACTATTTCTAGATATTTGAGATTTTACTCTTAAGCTTTTCATGCTCACTGTTGGGTATATTTACATTGAAGTGAATAGTTGAAACAATTACTTAAGAGTTGTGAAGAACATTATTTTATTTGGTGTCACTGGTCAAAGACTTCTTAATTTGGACAGCCTGGTATGTGAGAAGAATCCAGGCTTTTGAGCTGGATGGCCTTTAGCTTCTAATCTGTTTCTACATTTGCTTAGCTGCAGTCCTTGGGTAAGTCACTTAATTTCTTTGAGTGCCAGTTCCCTCACCTGCAATACTGGGATAATATTTATCTCACATATTTAAGGATTAGAGAGATGCATGTAAAGCACTTAACAAAGTACCTACACATAGAAAGTGCTCAGCATATGAATACTATAATTTTAACAGTGGAAAATTGGTTTATAAGAAATATAAAAGAAAGTTATGGAGATATTAGAGCAGTTTCAAGTTAATGTGACTACAGCGATAGATTTTAAAAATCTGAAATACATAGGGAATTCCAATAGTTAAATCTGGAATTGAAATAAAAAAGGTAATTAATGCTCTTTATGACCTAAAAGTCAAGTATAAAGAAAGATCTAGTTGTCCTCCACAGAGGTCAAAACAACATAATCAGAGAGTAAGAGAATCAACTTAGATATAAAAATAAATTTATTTAAAAACTTAAGAATGGCTAAATAATGCAGCAATTCCACTCCTAGGTATATAAATACTCAAGAAAAATGGAAATGGAAGTTAATACAAAAACTTGTACGTGAGTGTTTATAGGAGCATTATTGATAATAGCCCCAAAGTAGAAACAATACTTTTTGAATGAATAAAGGGTTAGATAAATAAAATGTGGTGTATTTGTATAACCAAATATTATTCAGCTATAAACAGGAATGAAATACTGATACATGCTATTTATGAACCTGGATGAACCTTGAAAGCATTATGCTAAGTAGAAGAAATCAATCACAAAAGAACACATGTTATGTGGTTCCATATTTATGAAATGCCCAGAATAGGCAAATCAGTGGAGATAAAAATTAGATTAGTGACTGCTTAGGGGTGGAGAGATGGCGGGGGGGGGGGGGATTTGGGTATAATTGTGAAAGAGTATAGGTATATTTTTGAAATCGTGAAAATGGTTGAAATTTAATTATGGTTAGTTGTACAACTCTGAATATATTATAAACTATTGAATCATACCCTCCAAGTGAGTAAATTATATGACTTGTATATTTTAATAAAATTGTTATAAAAATACTGGATAAACATTGGGAAAAGCTATAAAAACTATGAATCCTTAATACTTTATGGGGCTGGCCTCTTGCAATAACACAGTGGCTATGGAGTTGTAAATGGGGGTAATGACTGACTCTGGGATGCTGCCATGGTAGGTATTTCTTATCTTTTTGCCAAGTTTTGTCCTACTTTGGTTTTAGAACACTTCACTCTTGATCATAGTTGTAGGATTTTCCTCTTTTAAGGATTTTTATTATTCTGAACTGGCTCTCTCAATACAGAGGAGAAATAAATAATGCATCAAGGAACACAAAAGCAGATTGGTAATGTATAACATCAAATGCTTGCAAAAGCATGCATCATATGGAGACACATTCCTGCTACATACAGATAAAAATGAGATAGATGCCCTATTTTTTTTTGCTTATTGCTGTCTTTTTCCATATCTATAATTAATGATCAACAACCAAGTGTTTAATACCCTGGATACAACTAACTTTCCCACAGAAATAACCTGTCAGAAATGGGAAAAAATACATGTGCAGTTGGTAGTGCATCTGAATTGTTCAATTCTGTAGCAATAGCAATTTTAGTCATAAAGCAGTGTACATTGTGATAAAGGATCTGAGTTTAGTTTATATTTATCTAAAGTTAGGAATATATAAAATGTAAAATGAAATGTTCTACTACAAACTGACACATAGTTTGGTGATACACAACAAAACTATTTAATTTGGGGATATTCTTATGACATGTGGGAAAAAACACCCACAAAATCACAGCTTTCTCCAACACATGCATCTCGAAAAATTGCCTGTCTCTTGCCACCTATGCAATGTGAAGTCTAATTTCTAACAAAGCTTGTAATGGGCTCTTAAATGTGCTGTACAGATGGAGATTTTGATAATATCATTGAAAACCAAAAGCAGAAATGTGATCTGTCTGTTTTTTGGATTTGTTATCTTCATAAAATGGAATCTCATTATTTTTCACTTCTTTGATTATTTTATCTTCTATTATAGATGAGTTATACTCCAGACTCTAAAAGTCACACAAAACATAATGAGAAAGAATGAAATCCTATTCATCATAAAATATTATTAGTTATAATAATTTCTGAATCACAGAGAACTGAATACTTTGCATCTCATAACCAGTACCAAATACAAATGCACATACAGGCAACTTGGGGGAATAGTGAGGACTGTGAATGGAGGAACCCTAATTGCACCTGCTCTGTGTGGCTTACCTTGAGCAAGTAATCACTCTTTGAGCCTCAGTCTTCCCATTTGTAAAGAAAAGATGGCCTCTATCTGTATAACATTTTTTAAAGCTATAGCCGACTATGATTCTTTGATATGGCACTGGATAGTCTGAAAGACTGATAGAGAATAGAACGCATGTCCTCTACCATATTTTAATTAAGCTACCTTTATAACAAATAGAGTTTATCTGCTAAGAGTTTTAAGCAATTATAATTTTAAGCCAATAAAAATGGAAATATTAAAGCCAGTTCAGATATTGGTGCAAGGATGCCTATTATGTATGTAATAAATACCTAAAGCTAATAAAAGAAACTATTCTACAAGACACTAATAATGGCCACACCATCGGAGAATGTGTTAATGAAAAACAGTTTACTTTAGTTCTTCGGAATAGACTATGTCAATTATACTTAAGCTTGTATGTGATTCTCTGGTATATAACTTTGCCAAATATTGCTTTTGAAATTTTTTAGGGGTAGAATTTTCTCTCTCCATTTTATGAATAGTGTTCTTTATTAGTGATAAAATGTAAATCCTGCATAAACCTGATACATGAGGCAATTTACATTGACTCTTTTTGCCAGTCATATTGGCTGTGTCTCCCTAACTTTGAAGAACTAAAAGTTTATTTAGATAATTTCTTGAAATATTAAAGCAAATAAATATATTCTATAATATATAATATGTAAATTAAAACACATATATATAAAATGTATGTATCTATAGCTATATCTATATCTATATATAGGGAGAGAGATGGAGTGAGAGAGAGGGAAAGTCAGAACTGAGCATTTGAACATAAAGGTAAATTACATTAATTGATTTATTTGGCTATCTATTTCAACTTTCCTCCATTTTCAATAATGAAATAAATGTAATCCCATTGTTAGTCTATGTCCAAAGGATAACTGTTAGAATTGTCTAGTTTCTGTCAGCAGCTCTCAGTAAACAGGCCTATCTTAGATGCTAACTTCTTACCAGTACCTACTCTCTCATATAAGTATCAAGAAAGCTGATGGAAGAAAAAAAAATCTCACGGGATTTCAGTTTCTGAACATAGTTTGGGGATGAGCCCAAAACTCATTTGGGGAGAGCCAAAGTTGTTCTTAATATTCAAAGATGGCATCATTGAACTTTCATTTTTATAGGTTATTCCCCCAGCAGCAGCAAAGTGACCTCAACATGTATCTACAAAATGGACACCTAGTTTCAGAATCAAGTTTTTCTCCTGAATAAAACTATAGTACACCAGGGCTCTAGCTTCAATAATACGTTATTCTAAAACAGTAACAGGCAACACGTGGTAACGGATTTGCAAACTAGAGCTGATTCAAGGAAGGCAGGTGATATGGCAATATATGGAAACCCCACAGCTCCTTCATTTCCCTGAGATGGAACCAGAACTTTTCCTTTAGTTGGCCATACTATTTGATAGTGATTTTACACCTTTACACATTCTGCCCTTTAATGGTAGCTATAGCAATGGAGAGAGAACTAGAAGGATATTAATGGCCCATTAAAACATGACGATAGACACACATTACCGGCATTAGTGGATGATACACTGGAATAATAGTCACTAAATCTGGAGTTTCGCTCTGCCCCTATCTGCATACCCCTGGATAAGTCATATGTTCTCTAATTTTTACTTTCATTATCCTTAAAATAAGGATTTAGATGAACTCTCAAGTGCCTGCCATTGACCAATTGGACATTTGCATAAGTTTTTATAGCTTGCAAAACATTTCTACAAATCTTATGCAATTCAATCCACACAACTCTGTTGGTTATTTATGGCATTTCCATTTTATAAATAATGACATTGAGGCCTCCCCACAAAAAAACTTGTAATAAATCTGTTATCCAAGTTCCTTTTAAAATTGTTCAATTGCTGTGGGCATTAATATGGTCATCTTAATGCATATTACTTAAGTGTATTATGGTTTTCTACAATATTCCTGTTTTGTATTTTTATATTATATATTAGAGGGGGAAAAAACTAAAGGGCAGAAAAATTAGGTAGATCTCAAAAATAATAACAAAAATTCTATTATTTATTGAAAATTTACTATGTGATATATACTATACTAAGTGTTGCATATGGGTTATTTATAATTCAACCAGCCTTCAAGTGTATAGTAATATTATCCTTGTTTTGCAGATGAAAAGAATGAGACTTGGAATATAAGTACATCTCAACGGTTATGCAACTAGTAAATGGTAGAGCCATCTTTGGAACTTAGATAAAAATCACTCCAAAGGTGGTTTTCTCTCAACTATAGCACACTGCCTCTCTCTTTCAATAACATGAGCAAGTATGGGGTACCTGGGTGGCTTGGTTGGTTGATCTTCTGACTTTGGCTCAGGTCATGATCTCACAGTTTGTGAGTTTGAGCCCTGCATTGGGCTCTCTACTATCACCTCAGACCCTGTTTCAGATCCTCTGGCCCTCTCTCTCTGAACCTCTCTTCCCCCATTCATGTTCCCTCTCTCTCTCTCTTAAAAATAAAATAAACATTAAAAAAAAGAACAAGTATGTAAAAATTCAAATATATATACAGCCCAGTGTTAAATCTAATAGGCACAGTTAAATTAGGCACTTAACATCCTATGCACTTCCTATTATAACTGGTGTCCTCAGCAAATGACCTGTCATTCTCTGAGTTTAGGTTGTTTTCATTCCATTCCCCTCAATAGAGGCCCTGCCTGAAAGTCTAAATATGATGAACACATTCACAAGATATCGATATTCTTTTAAGCTAAAAGGAAAAAAAAATAATTTCCCTCCTCAAGAGACCAAACTGCAAATGCACAAATGAATTAGCCATTACCAAGTGACGTATGTTACACTGCTGAAGGAGACCAGGGACTCCTCCACAATTATCTCTTCCAGGAGGGCTCCTAGGACCATTTATTTCTCTTAGCAAAAATAGCAGTATTAAAATGTAAGAAAATAAAGTCAGAAGAATTGAAAAGCTTAAATAGCTTTGGAATGAATGAGAATAACTGTTACATGCATATACCAACACAGAAAGAGACAACATAGCCCTCTCAATCTCTCTCACTTGGTCTTTTGATATTTTAAGACCGAGAAACAATTTTCATTTTTATTCTACCAAGATACATAAGCTTACATTTCAATTCACATAACTACTGAGTTGTGTGCTAGTTACATTTTAGTGGGATTAATGTTGGAAATTCTGTTTCTTAAGTGATTAATCTTTTTCCCTTTCCCTCATCCTGAAGTCATCAGTGAAAGACATTGGTCAGCGCTAAGGCGTTTCCATGGTGTTTTGAGTTTGGACTCAGTGATTTTCCACTTTAATTTTTACATGTAAAGCAGAATAAAGAGTAGAATATTTTTATAAATCACACACACACACGGATGAAGGCACAATATTTTAAATTTCTTGGACAATCTGAAGGCCTTACTTACCTGTGATTTAATAGTATCATCTTTGCTCTGATAGCGTTTAATTCTAAAAAGAATAAACTGGCAAAACAGACTAAGGAGACAACATGTGATGTAGGTGGGTGTTCTAGAGCAGACAGCTACAGTGTGACTTATTTTTGTACATTTTTACTCTATCACCTCTAGCTTTATGACCCGTTTCAGCTCCCTAGTGTTACTCTTTCACTGTCATCTCCATCAGGACTTTTTCTCTGGCCCCCCGCTACACATGGGCACCCTGTCCTGTCTCCCCGCTCTGCTTCTATCTTCCAACCTGCTGCACTGTCTCTTGTATGCCTGCCTTCCAGCTCCACCATTAAAGTTCAGAGTAAGTAGTTGCCTATACCTTTGTCTGTTATCTAAGCTTTTCATACAAATTTCTAGTGCAGGGCTGTGAAGGCATATGAGATTAAGTGGCCACTTGATTTCAGAAAGCTTAAGAACCACTCTGTAAAAAAATGTCCTGATACGGCAACAAATCAGGTTCTATGATATACATCAAATCATACTTTGATCATGCCACATATCAGGAAACATATGCATTATTTTACTATGCAGTCATGGCATTTTAGTCAACCAATTAATCCAGAATATTATTTATAATGACAAAGTCCTGATTGAAAAATAAATTTATGGAAATACGTGATACGCATCCAGTAAAAGCAAATAATCTATGATTTATTGAGCAAGATGTACTAAAGACTTGCTTTGCATCCACTTGTCTAATGCCACCAACGTGGGAAGCAGCAAAGTCTATGGATTTGACATTTATACCATATAGCCTCTGAAAGCAAAACCTGAATGTTTTATTGCAGTTATCCTGAAACATAAGCACTATGCCATGGACTTTGTGGGTGGTACTGTACTTCAGCACCAGCTTTCTAAACATTAACAATTTTAATTTCACATAAACTTCAAATAATGTGAGTGACATTTGGTCAGATGGCTTTTTTAAATAGTTTGGTGTCAGGAAATTTGTAAAACTGTATTCAATGTAGCCAATAATGAGTCACTTTATATGGTCTAGAACAACGGTTCTTAACCTTTAGAGTCACGAATTTCTTTGAGAATCTACTGAAATCTATTTACTTATACTTTCAAGTCATTTCAAAACAGGATAAGGTGGCTAGCAATTATAAACACAATGCGAAAGATTTTTAAAAATAATCAAGGTAGGCAATGGAGACAAAGAGGATATAAGAATGGGAAGAATGATGCAATTAAGATTAGGGTTGAAGTACAAAATGTGCACTTCTGTAGATTTGTTGGAGGTGGACCCAAGTTTTGTTGCTGAGTTTCTCATTACTCAGAGCATTATGACTTTCAATGCTAATGAAATAAAAATAAAACCTCTCTACTTTGTGCTATTAGAAAACTGCCTGTGTTTTATTGTATCTGTAATAAAAATTTAAAGTAGGTAACAATGATTTTTCAAAAAATAATATATAATTTTAATGCAATCCAATAAAAATCCCAGTGAGTGGTACTAGTGTCAAGAGAGGAAGACAGATTAATGGAATGAAATAAAAGTTTAGAAAGAGATCCAATTATATCAGAACTATGTGATAAAAGTGGGATATTAAATTTGTGGGCAAAGTGTAGATTATTTAACAAACAGTACAAGATTAAGTAGCTAGTTAGTTTAAAATAAGAAATTTTTTGATCCCTACCTTATACTTTGTAACAAAATACATTTTAAGTTAAATTTTGAAATAAAATCATAAAACGCTTATAAGTAATATGCACTTTTATTAAAAGGAAGGCTGTCCTAAGCATGACAATGAAGGCCAAAATCCTAAAGGTCTGATAAGTCTAATCACTTACAAATTTGAAGCTTCTATATATCAAAAACATAAAAAAGAAACAATTTTAGAAATTTAGAAAAATATTTAGAAAATGGTTATATGTATATACCTGGATTCATATGTAGATACATATAAATGGATCTATCTATCTATCTATCATCTATATATCTAACAAGACAGCAATAGAAAGTGAGCTTACAAATTAGTAAGAATAACCTGAATAGCATAATAGGAAAAAAATAGCATAAAGAAACAATTCTTCCCCAAAGAAATTCAAATGTCAATAAACAATGGAAACATTCAACTACCACAGTAATCAAATGAAGGCAAATAAAATATTGAGATGCCAATGAATCTGATAAAGATTGAAAAATAACAAGCTTTTAAGTATGGATCTTGGAAACTGGTGCTGTTACATGCTGTTGTGGGGAGTGTAAATTGTGTCAAAATTTCAAGAAAGCAATTTAACAGTATGTATCAGAAGTCTAAAATGGGGTATGTGGGTGGCTCAGTCAGTTAAGCCACCGACTCTTGATACTGGCTCAGGTCATGATCTCAGTTAGTGAGATCGAGCCCTGTGTGGGGCTCTGCACTGAGAGAGTACATACAGCCTGCTTGGAATTCTCTCCCTCCCTCTCTCTCTGACCCTCCCCTGCTCATGCTCTCAAACTCTCTCTCTCTAAATAAATAAATAAACATTAAAAAATAAAAAAATCTGAAATAGCATTTGTTCTAGCATGTCTTTTAGCATTTAATACACATAATACTGGCCAATTATACAAATATGTGTGGAATCTATAATAGTATCTTCTTTTCCTGTTGGTTTCATCAACATAAAGGTTAATATTTGTTAGTAAAAGGAGATAGGAAACATATACCACAATGTTAGTGGTAATTATGGATTTTTGAGATCTCAGTTAATTTAAATTAGTTTTCCATTTGTGTGCCCATATGTTTTGACTAGAAGCCCCAATTTGGAAACAAGAGGCATACTTCTCTGGGTCCAGTCCAGAGATGGTTATTTTCAGAAGCACAGTGGGGTTCCTGAGCACATTTAATATGCGGCAGTTAAGAAGAGCAAAGTGTGTTTAAAGAGGTGCAATGACTTCCTCAGGATCAGTGAGCAAATTCTCATCAGTGCCAGTCAATTTCTGGTCCTCAAATATTTAACAGTGTACTACACTTTCATCTAATGAGCCTTTGTGATACAACACAGCAGCTATTTGGCTGACTCCACAATGGGACCTGAAGTTTGTTTCCAAAGGACAGTAAAAGAATTAGTTAAGATTCCCTCTTCAATTATATTCACAAGGTTATATACTTTTTCTAAGATAACATAAATGTATTGCAGTCCTCGACTGGAGAATTTGCAAATAGATTAATTAATGGTAAGCAGTTCAATATTAGTTACATAAATTTAGGACTAATTTTAATGATACGATTCAAATAGTCTCGTGAAGAAAATACAAATTCAGCAAGAACAGACTTTGTGTCCCATAGCTTCTGAAGTAAAGAAAATTTCGTTTTAATTAAGAAAAAGCCAACATTCTATAGAAAATGCTTTAGATTCTGGAAGCACATTGGAAGCTTTCTTTTTCTACTGCACTATGCTAGGCCCACTACACAAACAAGATGCAGCATTAGGTAGATTTTATCTATCCATCCATCCATCCATCCATCCATCCATCCATTTATTTAAAAAACGTTTTTTTAATGTTTATTCATTTTTGAGAGACAGAGAGACACAGGGCATGAGCGGGGAAGGGGCAGAGAGAGAGGGAGACACATAATCTGAAGCAGGCTCCATGCGGGACTTGAACTCACAAACGGTGAGATCATGACCTGAGGTGAAGTTGGATGCTTAACCAACTGAGCTACCTAGGCACCCCAGATTTTAAAATATAGGTTGGGAGCTCCTACACATAGTGTGTGATGCCTTGTAAACATTCTGTGCAACTTAGTTATCTAATTCATAAAATAAAGATAATAATAGGAAGTCCATATGGGTTCTACTAAGACTAAATAAGTAAATGAGCATATTTAATAAGTAGCATGTAAGAAGAACAAACCATGTTTTAAAACATTACAACAAACAGTAAATCTCCAATAAATAAACTATCAACACAATGACAATATGTTTTATAAATTATAAATTAAACCTACTGAATTTTTTTAATGTTTATTTATTTTTGAAGGAGAGAGACAGCATGAGTGGGGAAAGAGCAGAGAGAGACAGGGAGACACATAATCCAAAGGAGGCTCCAGACTGTCAGCACAGAGCCTGACGTGTGGCTGGAACTCACGAAGCGTGACATCATGACCTGAGCCAAAGTCAGACACTTAACCTACTGAGCTACCCAGGTGCCCCAAACATACTGAGTGTTTAATATTGTCTGGACATAGCAAATTTCCCAGGCAGGCAGTAAAATATTTTGAAGAAAAATAACATGGATAGAAATATAACAGCTGGGGTTGCATACCACATAATGACGATCAATTAAGTGATACAAATAATAATTGAATAGAAGTCAAAGGCAAGACTAGTAATTAGACTTTTTAGAGAAGGTGGGGTTAAAATAAGCCATAGAAATAAAAGTAGGATTCAGTTTTCTGGAAAAAAGGTAGGAGTTTGAGATGTTTAACTAAAACTTGTAGCTGAAACAAACAAAATTTTAGCATCCAATTTTGTATATTATTTCTTTTTCTGACTCTTCTTTGTCCTCCTCTATGGGAATCTATTTGTAATATAAATTGTTTTTTGCTGCTGACTAGGCAGATTCTGTGTCACCCTTCTTAAAAAAAAAACTTGAGAAAAATTTTAAACATACACACAAGTAGAAGAATCATTTAATGAAATCCCATCTTCCTTAACTCAACTTCAAACTGGTTATCAATACTCTGATTTTCTTATTCCATGTAATGGATTAATTAGCATATAACTTCAAACACGGGGATCTTGGTTATCACCAACTGTAAATGTGTAGTTGAGGTAACTATGAAAATATGGCTTTTTTAAAATTATTGTGCAGGATGCCCCAAAGGAGCCTTCTGGACTTTGCAAATTGCTTCCTGGAATAACGAAGGATTAAAGGATTTTGTTCAAAACAGTCTCCCATAAGTTTAATAACTCTTTTAAGCAAACTTTTTAAAACTTGAAGAATAACATAAATACAGAAAAATGCACATATCGAAAGTATACAGCTTTACTGGTAAATACTCCAAGTGACTATGCCTGTGTAAGTATCATCCACTTCAAGAAATAGTCTATAACTTGGATATTTCCCTTATGCTATCTTAAGCATTATTTCCCTTGAAGAGTAACCACTATTTTCACCTTTCACCACACATCAGTCTGTCTGTTTTTGAGTTCATATATACATATATTATTCATTCTTTTGTGCCTGCTTAATGTGAACAATACTATGTTCAAGACAAGCACCCATATTATCTTTATTATTACGTATTCCTCTACAGTGTGAACATACCAAAATTTATTTATCTACTTTATTATTGATGGATATTGAGTTGTTTCCAATTTTTAAAAATATTATACATAATGCTCTTATAACTTCTCACATCTGTCTTCTGGAACTTATTCATTGCTATTGGGTAAAAATCTGGGAGTAGAATTATTGATCATACTGATGAATATTCAGTTTTGGTAGATTTGGCAAAACAGGTTTTCCAAAGTGGATACACAAATTATATTCCCACTAGTAGTGTATAAGTGTGCACCTTTCTCCAAATCCTCAGATTTGTCTTTTTCTTAAAATTTAGCCATATTCTGGTAGGTGTAATGAGATGAACATGTGTATTAACCATTTAGATAGCCTCTTTTGTGAAGTGCTTAGTCAAACTGGTTGCCAATGTTTTAAAGGAGGTTTTGTCTAACTGATTTATAGGACCAACTAAGTTCTTTGAGACATGAATTCTCTGTCCATCCTGAAATGGGCCCTGAACTCTAATTTTAGTTTGCGTACAACCATGACACTGACAAGAGCTATGCTCAGTCTTTGAGCTTAGTTATTAGCAAATGCCCCAATTGGCGAAGAGCTCATGTCTCTCTTTTCTTTTCCCAGGAAATCCTGCATCATTGCTACTCTTAATTCTAATTTTCGTCTCCCTCAGCCTTATGAAGCTGCTGAAAGCTCTAGGTCACCACATTCTGCTTGGCTTCTCAGCCCACATCACTTAAGGAAGGGTAAATATTTTGAACTGAAAGGCAATAAAAAATTCCAAGTTCTCTTGAATGCATTTCCCTTCTCCGTAGGATCTTACAGATCCCACTGGCTACCTCGGTTGCCCTCCAATAACGCAGAGGGCTTGGTATTTTTTTATTATCATTATTCTGCTATTGTACGTCTTTTTAGAGAGATGGTTAGTTTGATATAAGTTATTCTGTCATGGCTGACAGCTGACTCTAGATGTGGAATTTATAATCTGGATTTGTTTTTTAAGTTTAAGCAGAATTTTGTGAGTGTGAAAGTATTTGGCAAGGGTTGGGGGGTGCAGAAAATCCATGATTTTTTATCGGATTCTTAAAAACATATGACATAAAAAAATCTATTACTGCTGTAGTTCCTAAGAGCCCACAAGAGGCTAAAAAATATTGGGGTTTGGCACGAGGTAGGAAAAAATAAGAAATGCTGCTGTGGATATTTGAAGTGTCTCATCAAGACCTTACAAATGAAATATATATGATCCATACTGTAGGGGTAGAAAAATTTCCTTTTTTTATTCTAGGTTCTTTGGCTGGTCTAATAATTAAACTGATATAAGACAAGAGAAAATCAAATACATGTTGTATATATGAGAGCCCCATAAAATATGAGATACAAAAAGTAGCCAGGAGATTGAGGCTTATATGACATCCTAAGCCACAGTGGAAAGGGATGGGAGTCTGGGGATCCAAAGAGGAGGAAGGCCATTCATGGGAAGGCAGAGGAAATTTTTGGAAAACAAAGGTGCCCTGTTATTCTGATAAATTTCTTACGTTAAAAAAAAAAAGCTATCTCTAGTAATAGCTCTCTTCCCAAGTCAGACCCCTTCTCCAGCTGTGTGAGGGGTAAGGTGGGGGGCAGGGATGTAAAGTGTTTTTCCTGAATCTGCTGAGTTTTTATTATATTTAGGTCAAAATAATCTTTATGCCAAAGAGTCATATTTTGGGGTAACAAAATCTACTCCCTTTCAGTACTAAAGGAGTTCAGAGTATGCCACCCCAAAATATGCCATTCTGACATAAGGGTTATTTTGAGCTGAATGCAATTGCAAAGAAGCAGACAGCATACACAAAAAACTCTCTGCCCTCCCTCTCTCTACCAGGAAGAGCAGGATAATTCTTAATCACCAAAGACAACTGTAGACTCAGCCTACAGATGGCACCAGAATAATCAACATAACATACCTTACTAACTAGCTGTTATCTTCCATTAGTTTCCTCACATATTTACCTTCTCACAGTTTATGACCCCTAAGAGCCTAAACCCCTTTTCCTTTGCCTCATAATTTCTCTAAAAAATGTATGGTTCTTTGTTCCTATATTATACAAGCTCCTGGTTCTAATCACCCTTTTGAGAGCCTCATCACTGAGTTCTCCCACATGCATGTGTGATACATGTGTTAATAGACTATGTTTGATTTTCTCTTGTTAATCTGTCTTTCATCACTGTATTCTGAAGCCCCAGCCACTGAACCTAAGAGAAGTAGGGAAATATTTTGCTCCCATAAACTGGCAACCCAGATGAGATACGTGGAAAATTCCACTTACCCCAGAGGTTCCAGTAAATCTTAGGACAACTGATCAAGGAAGCAAAGAATTCTTACCAAAATCAGCCTTTCCGATTAATGTCTGTAGGGTCCAGTCAAGAAAGTATGGTAAACATTTCTCCTTTCCAAATTAAACTTAACAGGAAAAAGCATTTGTGTGAACTATGTTGGGTATGTGGTATTTTGGCCATTTGCTATTGCTCCATTTCTCTCTTGAGTAGCTACAATTTCCCTTTGTCTCTGTCTTTTGTGTCATTTGTCACCAGGGGGAGAATCATAGGGTAAAACACAAGCAGAAATCCTCTAAGACTGTTCTTTGAGCTGGCCTCACAGCCCAGTCACTTTATAGTTCTCACCAGACCAAAGTCTGTTTGGATGACAAACTTTGCTGTGGGTCATCAATTTAAAAAAACGATATGGAGTCTCCTTCTGACTTGTTTTGTGTCTTGAGAAGTTGGCTTGAATCCAGTGGATGTGGACTCTCCCTGATCTCTCTGCTTCCTGGGAGATATAGGTTGTCAGGCCTGTACCTGCAGATAGCCATCTATCAAGATGAGGACCCAAGAAACGTCCCCACTGTCTGTGCCAGCTCACAGGGGAATTTGTTCAAACAAGGGGTCTCATCCCATAAGGGCCTTTATCATCTTTTCCCTTCATTGCCTTGTCAGTGCTGGGAAACCTCCTGCCTAAATAGCCTACCAAGTATAATAGATTAATGGCTCTGTGATTGGAGGCATCTCATTTTTGTGGGAGACCTAAGTTTTCTTACTGTCTGAGACAGTGAAGTCTTTGCTCTCTTTTATTATCTTAGGAAGTGACCTTTTTGGATCATGGGGACTATGTCATCTGTACCGAGTCCAGGGATGCCTCTTGCATCCATGTAAGCATTTACTCTAAGCCTGGAAAGTTGCCTGTGGGTCTCTCCTTGAAAAGGCTTTCTGGTTTGTGCTGCAATTAGAATGGGTATACCTTTGGAGATCCTATCTTTTGAAGGCCTAATGATAGATCTTCAGTTTGGAAAAATACATTTGGAAAATATCTAAGAAGATTTTTAGAGAGCTCTCATCATAAACAAATGTCCTAATGGTACCTATTGGAAGATCAGATTAAACATTAAAAAAAAGGGTGGAATGGCGGGGTGGGGGGCGGGGGGAGAAACAGGAGAATTCATTTCCTTGCCCTTAACAAGATTAGAAAGTGGAGTTTAGATTTAGAACAAAAAATTGAACATTGCAAAAGGCACTCAGGCAGTTGTGAGATAAGTAAATACTGATAGCCAGGAAATAGCTTTAGCACAGGTCCTGGGAACACACAGTAAGCCTGTGTTTACTGTCTCTTACTCTATAACTAGACTCCAACAACTTCAGATCTTCTCATACAAAACTCTTGGCAAATATATTTTGGATCTCCCACCAAAAAGAATTCACTGGACTGTCTACACTTAAGAAAAAGAAAAGATTCAATAGCAATTGTCCTATATTTCTGATAATAAGCAAATATGCTCCTGAACTCCTTCTTACAACCTTTTGCTTGAAACATTACTAGTTTAATAAGACTCTGTTCTCCTTGTAACAGGACATCATTGAAAACATTGGTTATATTACCAAGGCTTTGACTGGAATTTCATATTTAAGAATTCTTTGCATAGAATCAGATATGACCAAACAGATTTAATAAAGTAAGATTTACTTTACAGAGTCACTCCTTACAAGGTCTCTTGAAAAAAACCAGTGTGGTAGCTGACTTACAGGGTTCCTGGACTTATAGGTGAGTTAAGAAAGGTCAGTTCCTAGCAGGCCTGGCAATCTTAAAATATTTTGGGAAACTCAGGAAGAGAGAAATATACTAAATCTATAGGTATTAAATTTTTTCATGTCATATAATTTATTTCTATAGAATTAAATCTAATCTGTCAGTGTTTAGTGATAGTTTCATAGGTACATCCATAGGTTACTTCTTGGCTTGACCTCCTAGTATCAAGAGGTATTTAAAAGTCTAGTCTGAGATTCCTTATTAAAAGTTTCAATAGAGGAAAACAGTATGGAGGTTCCTTAAAACATTAAAAACAGCAGGGAGCCTGGGTGGCTCAGCTGGTTAGGCGACTGACTTTGGCTCAGGTCATGATCTCACAGTTCCTGAGTTTGAGCCCCGTGTTGGGCTCTGTGCTGACAGCTCAGAGCCTGGAGCTTACTTCAAATTCTGTGTCTTTCCCTCTCTCTACCCCTCCCCTGCTCATGCTCTGTGTCTCTCTGTCTCTCAATAATAAATAAACGTTAAAAAAATATTTTTTTAATTAAAAATAGAACTACCCTATGATCCAGTAATCACAGTCTGGGTATTTACTCAAAGAATACAAAAACACTAATTTAAAAGGATGTATGTACTCCTATATTTATTGTAGCATTATTTACAAAAGCCAAATTATGGAAGTAGCCCAAGTGTCCATTGGTGGATGAGTGGATAAAGAAGAAGTATATATCTCTATCTCTATATCTGTCTATGCGCGCACACACACACACACACACACACACACACACAATGGAATAATATTCAGCCATAAAAAAGAATAAAATCCTGCTATTTGCAACAACATAGATGGAACTAGAGGAAAGTAAAGGAAATAAGTCAATTAGAGACAAAAACCATATGATTTCATTCATGTGGAATTTAAGAAACAAAACAACTGAACAAAGGGCGAAAAAAAGAGACAAACCAAGAAACAGACCCTTAACTATAAAAAGCAAACAGATATTTATGAGAGGGGAGGTGGGTAAGGGGATGGGGTGAAATAGGCCCAGTGAAATGGGTGATGGCGATTAAAGAGTTTTACTGGTGATGAGCACAGAGTAATGTACAGAATTGCTGAATCACTATATTGTGCATCTGAAACTAATATAACACTGTATGTTCCCTATGCTGGAATTAAAATAATAAACTTAATAAAAAATTTTTTCATTATAAAAAAGTTCCAGTAGAGCAAACTTAAACAAAAGAGCCTATCTGGCCAGTCACTATTCTTGCTGCACTTTTGTAAATAACGAGGCCAAGTTTAACTTGACCAGGCTCTTACTGTGAACAAATTAGTCTTACTTTGGTTATCTTTCATAGAAATTGGGGATGGGGGCACCTGAGTGGTTCAGTCGGTTCAACGTCTGACTTCAGCTCAGGTCATGATCTCACAACTCTGGCTCAGGTCATGGTCTCATGGCTTGTGAGTTCAAGCCCTGCATCGGATTCTGTGCTGACAGCTCAGAGCCTGGAGCCTGCTTTGGATTCTATGTCTTTCTGTCTGTCTCTCTCTCTCTCTCTCTCTCTGCCCCTTCCCTGCTCACACTCTCTCTCCTCCTCAAAAATAAATAAACATTTTAAAAAAAGAAATAGGGGGTAATTGTAGGGAAAAATTCTATGTTTCAGTGAAAAATTATAACCTACCCTTATGTATGTTCAGTATCTTTGAACTATTTCCATCTCTTTGTAAATTGGATCTTATATCTTTGTGCATTTTGTCAGTAATTAAGGTTTCCAATTTATCTCTCACCCTCTTGGCTTGGTGTCACTGAGAACTAAAACCCAACTGCCCAGATCCTTATCTGAAAATGCCCTGCAAGCTGAAGCTGGATGCTTCCCTGCTCCACTCTGAAAAATAACTGTGACTGTGACACTGATGTATACGCCATCGGCAGAGACACCCAAACTACAAAACAGAAAATTCATCGGATTGCCACTGTTTATTCTCACTCTATCATCTAAGGATGTTTCAAGCCCAACATCTAGAAATCTTGATTCCCTGTCTTCTGGATTCAAAAACTGGGTTTATAGTTTGTTCTAACCATTAAACTTTGTTTTCCTTTTTTTGTTTCCACAGAAATGCCCCTCATTAAATGTCTGAATGCTCAACCATATAGGGGTCCCTTTAAGGGGGTGCCCTCTTTCCACCTGCACCACTGCCTCCAGAAATGAGACACAATTGTTTATCTGGACAGACCTATTCTCAGCATTGAGAGACTGATTCAATAAGATACGGAGCAATGTACTTAGGTTTGTTCTTTCCTGCTTTTTCAAATCTGTGTTTTTCTCCTCCTTTACAGATCTCTAATCTTACAACTTCTAACTCAGATCTTCCACCCTAGCTACCAACACGACTTTTAATGTACAAAACTTAAATTTTCAAATGGGGGAGAGAAGAGGCTCAGAGTATTCTACCCCAAAACATGTCACTCTGACAGGAGGATGATTTTGAGCTAAAGGCAACTAACAAGCAACACACACACACACACACACACACACACACACACACACACACATTCTGTCCTCTCCCTCTCTACCAGAAAGGGAAGGATGATTCTCAATCAAGAAAGACACTCTAGACTCTTATTAGCACAGAGACAGCCCTGAGAGGAATCTCCATAACAAACCTTACTAAAACAACCCTTATCTTCCATTAGTTTCCCTATACATTTATCTTCCCACAGTTTACCACCACTAAGAGCCTAAATTCTTTTCCTTTGTCTTGTCACTTCTCTAAAACGTTATTCTTTGTTAGATGTTATATAAACCCCAAGATCTAACCACCCCGTTGGCTTACTCATCACTTAATTCTTCCACGTGTATGCAGCACTCTGCACACGTTAGGAAGATTCTGCTTTTCTTTTGTTAATCTTGTTTTTATAAGTCTAACTTCCAGAACTTCAGTTGGAAAACCTCATAGGTTAGAGGATAGAGGGAGAATGTTTTTCCTCCCCTACAATACTAAACACAGTATCTCAAGTATACTGATAACAAGTTTGATAACATTGAGATGTCACAGATGATGTTCACACTATCTGGAAAAAAGCACAGTAGTTTGAAGTACTGATACATTAAGATGGATATAGAAAATAGATTAAGGTAACAAATATAATATTTGTAAATATACACTGGTGCTG